>NC_028638.1:49432990-49499380 GCF_001406875.1 Solanum pennellii
TGGTTATCTTATATCTTGTTCAATGTTCACCTAATGAATATAATTTGTGTCTCAGAATTCTAGGTGCGTTGTTGAAAGTGTAGAGTTGGGTGAATCTGTTGTTGTACCTGAGATGACGGTAGACACTGCTCCATTAGTCTCTGTGAACGTGATGTCCAACGAGAGTATTAAGGAAGAAGAAAACAATGGCATGATCCATGCTCAATCTGCTGATGCTGTTGAAGAAGAAAACAATGGTCTGTCCCCTCAATCATCAAATGAACTTCTAAAGCAAAATGCTGCATCTGCTGAAAAAATTGGATTATCAGACTCCAATGAAACAGGAACAGTTTCTCCATCCAACCCCAACGAATTACTGGATGTGCCCCAAGTAACAGTTCCAAGAGAAACTGAGGATCAAGTTTATTTTGCTTGTCCTAAGGTACATTTGCTTTTTTTGTGTGTTTTATTTGGTAGCAGCTTTTTGATAGAATTTTAGTTGTACTTGAGAATAGTCTTGTTATACTGATATTCGGTTAATTTTGCAGCACTGCAATGCTGAGTGCAGTTTTTCTCAGTTGTTAAGAGATGAATTGTTGGAAAATGTGGAGGAGCTTAAGGTAGCAATTCTAAGTCTTAAAGAAGATATTGAGAAGACACTGGATAAGCTGGAATCTATTTCATATTGAGCAAGCTGATGATCAAGATGTTAATTTTCATGTTCTAGTCTTATTTTGCTGTTAATCTTATTGTTATCCTTCTGTTTACTTTTTTAGTAATGCATTGAGTTTCGTATGAATGGATACTTCTCTTTTTTCTGTCTTAATTTTAATTATGACCTTAAGATAACACAACTCTTCATCAGACAATCTGAAAAAAGGTCAACAATCTAAAATAGAATAGGGGAAGCATAATGACCCAATCGAAACTAAAGAACTACCTTCAGCAACATTTCTTAAACAATTATTCCATATAACAACTTCTTGTTGATCAAAGCTTAATCTCCCAAAAGTTTAAAAAGACCAATTAATTACTGCATGTGAAAAACACAGAAAAATTTGAATCTGAACAGTTTTTCGACAATCTAAAATAGAACAGGGGAAGCATAAGGACCCAATCGAAATTGAAGACACAACTATTAAAATTATTGGAACTAAGAATAATCCAACATCTATAACAAACCTAAATGGAAAAATAAGCTAGCATTCACATACCCTAATTAAATTGGGGACTTGGACTTTGACGAAAAGAAAGATGGCAACAAAACAAAGATACAAAATTGAAACATGAAAGAACCTTACCTGGAGAATGCTGATGCACAGATGGTGGAGCATAAATGAAGAAGATACAGATACAGAGAGAGTAGAGAAATGTGTACATTGGTAACATAGGAGGAAGACACGTAGGGAACTGAGAAGAGAGAATTGATGACAAGGGAAGAAGACACGTACTCTTAATAGAGAACTGAAAAGACACAAATACCCCTAAAAGCAATGAAACAGACATGTTGAAACATGCCTTTTCTAATATAAGAGAAATTAAGTCAATGTGATTTATCAATGCTCTTTCATTTGCAAATTAATTATTAACTTAATATTCATGTAACAGAGACAGGTTTCGAATGGTCAACTTGAACATTAATTCAAGTATAAAGTTACACATTTAACTTTGACAGTTAGGTCAAGATGATAAACAACTCATACAACACAAATCAATAAATCTAGAGTTGTCAATATAGGCTAATCTATTTCATCCGAGCTAATCCATACAAGCTTTGACATTTTATGGGTTAGGTCGGGTTAGTCCATTTTCGATGTGGGCCGAAAAAAATGGTCGACCCTACCCATAAGTACGTGGGCTACAGGTTTGTCGGGTCAGCATACTTTTTTAAAAATTATATTTTTCATAATTATTAAATTAAATCATAAATTATAATATTATCAAAAATATCGACAAAACAATATTATAATATGTTAATGTTACTACTTGTTAATCAAATTCACAAATAAAATTATCTTTATAATATTAATTAAGTTTTTTCAAGTAAAAGTACAAATATCTAAATAGAAATATTAATCTAATTGTTTTGAGTTTGGACTGTCTTTAATTTTAAATTTTAATATTATATTATAGTTTTTAATTAATTTTTATTGACCCACGGGCCGGCCCTACAAATATTTCTTAAGCCCCACAAATCAATAGGCCTATTCAAGTCGTGCTAAAAAATTCTTTTCTTAAATGGACTCCAAAAATTTTAGGCCAGCCCTATCAAAATTTTGAGTTAGGCCAGGCCGGCCCTAGCCCACATTGACGGCACTATTATAAAACACATTATAATTAATTAAATGTTATATTTTAAGGACCAAAGTTGATATTTGCAAATAAACAAGGGACCAAAAGTGTTATTATCCCAACTTAAAACAACCTCATCACTATTGTTATCCAAACTGTCTTAACTAACAACAATGTCCGCTTGGACATGTACACTCTCTGCTTCCCCTGTTTCTGTTCCTCTTCAACAACCTTCCAATTCATTTGCCCAAAATCCACCAAGAAAACTACTTTCAACTTCATCACCCACAACAAGTAAACTCATTGTCAAGAAATTTCAACAAGAACCCACCTCAGAAACACCCCCTGCAGCTTCATGGATCGATACTCTTCGGTCTCAAGTACGCTTAAACTCCTTCAAAGAAGCAATCTTTACATATATACAAATGACATCTGAAGGTGTAAGGCCTGATAATTTTGTTTTCCCTGCAGTCCTGAAAGCTGCTACTGGCCTTCAGGACTTGAATCTTGGAAAACAGATATATGGGGCTGTTGTTAAATTTGGGTATGATACAACATCAGTCACCGTGGCTAATTCTGTTATCCATTTACTTGGGAGGTGTGGTGGGAGCATTGATGATGTTTATAAATTGTTTGATAGAATTACTCAGAGAGATCAAGTTTCTTGGAATTCTCTGATAAATGCTCTTTGTAAATTTGAAAAGTGGGAGTTTGCATTGGAGGCTTTTAGGTTGATGGGGTTAGATGGATTTGAGGCTAGTTCGTTTACGTTGGTGAGCATTGCGCTTGCTTGTAGTAATTTGCCTAGGACTGATGGGTTGAGGCTTGGCAAGCAAGTACATGGGTATAGTTTGAGAATAGATGATAGGAGGACTTATACAAACAATGCTTTGATGTCTATGTATGCAAAACTAGGAAGGGTGGATGATTCAAAAGCTGTTTTTGAGTTGTTTGAAGATAGAGATATTGTTTCGTGGAATACTATTATAAGTTCTTTTTCACAGAATGACCAGTTTCGAGAGGCGTTGGATAGCTTTAGAGTCATGATTCAAGAAGAGATAAAACCTGACGGAGTCACGATTTCAAGTGTTGTTCCTGCTTGTTCTCATCTGACTTTGCTGGATGTAGGGAAGCAAATTCATTGTTACGTCTTGAAGAATGATGATTTGATTGGGAACTCATTTGTTGATAGTTCATTAGTTGACATGTATTGCAATTGTCAACAGGTTGAAAGTGGGCATCTAGTTTTTGACAGTGCCTTGAAAAGGAGCATTGGGATATGGAATGCTATGCTGGCTGGCTACACACAAAATGGATTCTTTACAGAGGCATTGATGTTATTTATAGAGATGATGGAATTCTCTGGGTTAAGTCCGAACCCGACCACTGTCGCAAGTGTTTTTCCGGCTTGTGTACATTGTGAAGCATTTACCCTTAAAGAAGTCATCCATGGGTATGTTATTAAATTGGGTTTTGCAGATGAAAAATATGTTCAAAATGCATTGATGGACTTGTATTCTAGGATGGGAAAGATAAATATATCAAAGTATATATTTGACAACATGGAGAGTAAAGATATAGTTTCATGGAATACTATGATAACCGGTTTTGTAGTTTGCGGATACCATGAAGTTGCACTTATTATGTTACATGAGATGCAAGCAACAAAAAGACACAATGACTCTAAGAATAATGTAGAATTTCGGTTAAAACCTAACTCAATAACCCTCATGACTGTCCTCCCTGGTTGTGCCTCGCTGGTTGCTCTAGCAAAGGGCAAAGAGATACATGCTTATGCTATTAGAAATGCATTGGAAATGGATATTGCCGTGGGAAGTGCATTGGTTGATATGTATGCAAAGTGTGGCTGCTTAGATATTGCTAGGAGAGTTTTTGATAGCATGACTACCAAAAATGTGATCACATGGAATGTTCTCATTATGGCTTATGGGATGCATGGGAAGGGAGAGGAAGCCTTACAACTTTTTAGAATGATGGTGCTTGAACGGAAAGTGAAGCCCAATAATGTCACATTTATTGCAATTTTTGCTGGATGCAGTCACTCAGGCATGGTTGATCAGGGTCGGGAGTTGTTCCGAGAAATGAAAAATGCTTATGATATTGAGCCAACTGCAGATCATTACGCCTGCATCGTTGATTTGCTTGGTCGATCAGGCCATCTAGAAGAAGCATATCAGCTTGTAAACGAGATGCCCTCTAAGTACAACAAAATTGGCGCCTGGAGTAGTTTACTTGGTGCCTGCAGGATACATCGCAACGTAGAACTTGGTGAAATTTCAGCAAGGAATCTCTTTGAGTTGGATCCACATGTAGCTAGTCACTACGTTTTACTCTCCAACATTTATTCCTCTGCTGGGATTTGGGAAAAAGCAAACATGGTTCGACGTAACATGAAAAGAGTTGGAGTAAGAAAAGAACCTGGATGCAGTTGGATTGAATTTCGAGATGAAGTTCACAAGTTCGTAGCTGGAGATGCATCACATCCACAAAGTAAACAGCTCTATGGCTATCTCGAGACTTTGTCAGAAAAGATGAAAAAGGAGGGTTATGTACCAGACACTTCCTGTGTTCTTCACAATGTTAACGAAGACGAAAAGGAAAATCTACTCTGTGGACACAGTGAAAAATTAGCTATAGCTTTTGGTATCCTCAATACACCTCCTGGAACCCCCATACGGATTGCAAAGAACCTTAGGGTATGCAATGACTGCCATGAGGCAACTAAATTTATCTCAAATATTGTGAATAGAGAGATCATTGTTAGGGATGTGAGGAGGTTCCATCACTTCAGAAATGGAGCCTGTTCATGTGGGGATTATTGGTGATATAGTATGTTTTGTAGATTTATACAAAGTTCTGTTTATAGATTCTTTTAATGTTTAAACATAGGTAAATGCACCAACCGTAACTTACATTTGTTGACTATATTATTGAGAAAAACATTTTGCGACTACAATAAATCTCTTATTTCCTGTCATTATTTTGAAGGTTTTTTTTTATTAATATAATTTTAGGTGACTTATTATTGATAAATAAGAAAATAGGTAGAAACTCATTATTTTGAAGGATATGAAGTGGAAAGAAATTTCTAGATTCCGAGTCTTGGACTCGCTTTGTTGATAATGAATCATAACCTCTCTATTTCATATTACTTGGCTCGTCTTGGCCTAGCACAAACCCTTAAGAAGGGAGCAGTAAGTATTCCAATGCTATATTTTCTACCAAGAATAGCATCTTACATAACTTTCAGTAGTTTTTAATATTCATTGTATTTACAAATCAATTTCTGATTTGATGAATTTCTTTCAAATTACCTTTTGATTGTTTTTTTAAAAAAAAATCATTTCTTTGACTGTTAATATCATCTAAACGAGAACTGATATGTTTGTAGTACGAACTGTTGTTAAGCAAATATTGAAAGCTCTCATTTAGATACTAAAGGATGTCACTATTCAGCAAATTGAAGCTTTTAACTGCCAATGAAAATGCCTTCACTCTCTTTACATCTTAGCAAGGCAGAAAAAAGGACAATTAAACAGACCATTTGGATGGCCAAGTTATTGCCTAATGCTATAACAAAGATTGTAAGAAGAGATTACAGAAATGGAATTTCTACCAACAAAATTGTCTTTGCCACTCAAGATATACAACTCTTCATACTTGGACAGTATCCAAGCCCGTGTGGAGGTAAATAAGCTTCGTATTCCACTATTCCTCCTATAAAAAAAAACAGCCTAAGGAGGGCCTTCATCAAAGAATGACTTCTATGGTACATTAATCTGCTAACAAGTGTGATGTTATGTTGCCTCAACGGCCTCTTCCACCTGTGGCTGGCGCTTAGGTCGACCACATCGCCTTACATCTTTACTTAGCAAAAGCTTCAAAGCTTTTTCCATGGTTATGTCTTTGGGCTTTAAGTTCTGTCACCAAGATCAGTATAGGCAATATTAATTTCCATTTACAATTTCTATCAGCAAATACCAAAATCTATCAGCTATCCCAGCACCAAGAACTTCACATGGTAAAAAGAAATAAACAGAAACTCATAACCATTAATCTACTTCAAAGCATTGATCTAGTTGAGATTTATACAGACCTTATTCACTTTTAAATTACTCGCAAAAAGAAAATTGACACTTCACGTAACATCTATTGTATTGTATCAATCATAAGCAATAACTAACATGTAAGAAAACATACTGACCAGCATTGACATTCATTGATATAGAGTTAACAGTAGTTGCAGAAACATTTGTAATTAGCAAGCAGCAACAGTAGCAGCTTCATCTCAATGTAACAGAATAAAAATATATAAAATTGAACCTTAAGATGAATATCCTTTCAGTAAAATTATTGATGAGAAATGACAAATTCGAAAAATCTAAAGAAAGATACTAGCAGAAAGCATTGCAAAATATGCTGTCTCTTCAGTTAGGCGCGTTTTGTTCTAACAAAAACAAATTAACCAAATATAATGTGGTATCAAGCAGTGGATATCGTGAGGTCATACAAATTACAATGATATAATAGTTCTTAAGGTCTTCAGTTTTGCGGAGGCAGGACGTGTGGAATATGAGAGGGCAGAGGCTCATCAGCCATTGGCATTAGGCTGATATATAGGAATATGAAGTCATACTAATAAATGCTTGAACGAGTCTTTACATTTGCAACTATTCCCAATAGACAATTATGAACAATTGATTGTGGTCCCTAAAAATATTAAGCACAAAGCACTGAGTGTGTGGCCTAGTGGGAGAACCATGAGATCTCAGGTTCAAATCTCGGTGAAGGCCAAAACACAAAGTGATTTCTTCCCATCATTCCCAGCAGTTTGTGTGGCTGCCCAGACACCACCGTCATTAAAAAATGATTAAGCACAAAGTATCTGATGTAAGAAACAAATGATACTGGAATTCTAGGCATTACAGAGACACTTTTACAAACTCTATTACTTCTCACTAGATTAAAGCACAAAGTCTAGAAGTCTTTTAACATGAATTGGGAGATAACACTAGAGTATTCATCCTTGATAGATGTTTTTTCCTGCTTCAGTCTCCTGCATCATTAATTTATACAACCACAAAGGCACAAACAGGATGCCAAACCACACACCAAGAGTAAAGCGACAATTTGAAAACTTTGGAAATTTGACAACCACAAACTTCACTTTTATCATCCATCAAGACTGCAGGAGCCTATGTCCTGCTGTCATTATGTCATAACTTTTTATCAGATCTTTATTGATTCCAAGATAATTTTCTCGTATAAATACCTTCTAATATTATTCAGCAGAAGCTAGCATATCAAGACAAAATATTTGGAAAAAATAAACAACAATTTTAGCACAGAGAGATTGCACCAAACCTTGGGTACTGGAGCAATTGTTCGCCTATGTCTGATTGTAAATCCGAACTTTGCAAGCTTTAAAACGACCGGCTGGCCATCATCGGGGTGGTTTCCCTGTAGACATGACCCATTCATCTTTTGTATGCATACTCATAACCAGTGATAGAGATATTTAAAACTGATGATAGAAATATTAAATACACAAAAGGAAGTACACATTGCAAACATACCAATGTTACAGGGTAACGAAGCAACTCCAGGGCATCTTCCAAGGTAACAGAATTGACATCCTTCACCTAGATCATGAAAAATGCATTTACATCACTTACGATCTACCAAGATAAACTTATCTCATTGAACTTTTCTTTGAGGAAGGCATTAAGTATAGTGATTTGTAAAGATTATACTCCAGGCGCAATTATATCAAATCAAAAAAAAGCAAAAGGTAATTCCGTTCAATGGGAAAGAGAAGGCTCCGCTCAGTGACTTTGGAGGAATTGCAGTATTTTTTTTATTATCATATATCATCATATCATATATCATATATCATATATCATATATCATATATCATATATTATTATAAGCATGAAGCTCAAAACTTAAAAGTTGAATTACTATTTTGCCCCTCTAATAAATTAAAACTTTTATAATTTTCATCATATATATAATCTTCTTATTCTCATTCCATAATCTTGACCTTTCAAATTTCTAACACAAATGTAAATAAAATAAAAATGAGTAATTATTCTTTATAGACAAGAAATTAAAGTAGATTCATGTATCTTTAAAATTAAATTTCATCTCTATCTTTTTTATATTTATTTTAACAAAGTAGATTCATGTATCTTTAAAACTAAAAATTTCATCTCTATCTTTTTTATATTTATTTTAACAATAATTCATGTGACTTTTCATGTTTCCAAAATTTTGTTCTATAAATTTAACTTTTTCAAGAAAAACTTTTATTTACCACTCCTACAATTCTTGTGTGTAGGAACTCTAAACATGTGAAATAATGTCACAATTTGAGGTGAAAGTTGTGAGATTCCCTTCTGCAGTCACGAGAATAGACAAGAATTCAATTACTGAAGCATCGGAGCTTGATGTGTTAGTTCTATACTTATTTGTAGTAAGAATTATAATAAGACTTTTTTGTCTCTTTATATAGTTGAATTCTTGTTTTATTAGCAAGTTGCTCTAAATTCATATTTGTATTTTGTATGCTCAAATGTTCAGTTTCACTATAGAGACAAAAATAAAATGAAATGCCTAATTATCTTGCTCATCTGTATCTTTTCTTTTCTTTTTTTGCTTCGTACTTATTAATTTTCATCTTTAAGAATGAATGTGATAAAATAAGATGTTTACTCTTTTCTTTTTTTTTATGGAAAAAAAAAGGTGAAACATATAATATTAGATTAATGGTGGATAAGTTATGTATGAAGAGAAAATTAAATTTTATATAAAAATAGTAGTTATTCATAAATATTCTGATTTTCAAAATATAAATAATAAGACTTTTTACATCATAGTTTTAAATATTTGTAGTTAACTAATTAGTTTAAAGTGTTTGTGGATAAAAATTTAATACAATACTTTAAACACATTCATTATAATTATCAGGAGATTCAAAAGGCAAAGTAGAAAAGTTGAAAGGTTTTGTTTTCCTTTCACTCAAAGTTAATCTTACACTATTTCTTCTAACATTATTCTACCAATAAAACGGAACTATCGAGAAATTTAATTTAGATAGTTGTTATTTTTCCTTTTTGCTTTGTAAACTTATTTTTGAATTATAAACGAAGTTTATTTTATTAATTTTTCATATTATTATTTCGATGCATTCACTAGGAGGTCAGAAAATTGGAGTGTCACAATTAGTAGTAAAACAAAGTAAGAAATCTCAATTAGACATATTTTATTATTTAGTAATATTATCTTTTAAGAAATAATATACCCATGGGTTACATGCGCAAAGCGCGTGCTCGAAAACTAGTTATTATTATAAGAGGGAACCAAAAAAGTTAAAAGTTAAATTACGGTTTTACCCTTATTATAAATTAAAATGTTATAAAAATATTTACTATTTAATTTAAATATTAAGTTATATTATTTTAATAAAAATGTTAATGACTTATGCACTTCTTTAGAATAATTCTTAATTAAAATATCTAATTTAATTTATTTTCTTGAAATTATTTACCCTTTAAATAGATACATGTGTATTTTTTGCTTTATAAAATGAGACAAATACAATCATAAAAATAGTGTAAAAGGCATGCAAAACAATTAATGCCTACAAGATATTCTAATTTCAAATTATTAATAATTACATTTTTGCATTTTAAATTTTAAATATTTGTAAATAATCATTCTTACATGTGCTTGTGAATAGAATATATAGTTTTTAGACAATTTTCATTAAAATTATCATGAGATCCAAATCCCAAAATCAAAAAAATGATACACCAAAATGCTTAAGAAGTTAGAAGATCTTTTATCCTTTGACCAAATATTGCTCCTATTAATTTTTTAACAAAAACACGTAAAATATATTTTAACTTTTAATTGTAAGAATACTGATATTGTCATTTTGGCTCTCCATTAAATTAAAATCTGATTTATTTAATTAAATATTAATATTTTATTTGTATAATTACATAATTTAAATACCAATCATTGCACTTAAAATCTTAGTTATTTTCTTCTAATAAGTTTTTTATTTATAAATTTGAATTACTTAATTGCATTCTACTTAAAGAGAAGGAGAATTTCATCTTTTACTAATTAATGTCAAACATTTTATCTTCTTGAAATGTATAACTACTAATTTAATTTCAACATTTTTATGAGAAAAAAAATACATTTTAAGAAAATTCATCATAAGATAGTGTGCCTACATGTTTGTTTTTGCTACTTTATTTTGTCTTTTAAAACAAATATAAAATTTCTATATCAAAATTATATAATAAAGGGAGGACATAAATACAAAAAAAAATTCTTCAAGTTAACTATACACTACAAACATTTTTTTAAAACTTAAATCGTTTATCATGTTATTCATCGTTATGAATGCCCATATACTAGCAATAATATAAACGCGGAAAACTGGTATTTATACATGGGAAAGAACTCACTACCATGTTCAAGAAAGTGCTTATCAAAATACCTGTGAAAGCGAAGCCCGCTTGGGAACGTATCCTTTCTTGTCTTCTCCAAGCTGAACATAGTATCCATATGGACCATTCTTCATAAGAATCTAAAGAGAAAGGGCATAAAGGTGTTTAACTCCGAGAACAAACAACTAACTAATAGGTAACAAACAACTATAAAATCAATCAACTGATATATAAAGGGTTTTGATGTGGAAACCTTCTCATTTGAAGAAGGATGGACACCCAGCAATTTTGGCGGTTCTACACTTCTTTTAGTGTCTTCAGAGGAGATATCTTCATCCTCTTCACCATATAATGTCTTGGCAATATACCTAATAATGGATGTCAAAACTACATCAGCCAATGACTTGAAACCAACGGCATCGAAAGAGGAGAAAAGTATATAACTATACTTCTTTTCATTGTTTTGCACTATCAAGATAATAACAGATCAGTTACACTGCAAAGAGGTTCATAAGTTCATGTGCTTACAACTTGCAAGGTGTGATAATTGAGGAGAAGATTTAATGCTGGAAAGAACGAACTTTAAGTTTAAGCTAAAGAATACACTCCAGATGCTTTAGAAGTAGCAACTCAAATTGCAAAAGATGTACAAGTAAGAACCAGACAAAAGAGAGACTGAGAGAGGGAATTATTTTTCCCCCATTGCTTTGCATGGGATAACAGTACAATCTTAAGGAAGTTCCCTGGCCAGTGCTCAGGGAGAAATCTTCATGAGAAAAGGTAATGGAAGGAAGACAACTGGTCAGGCCAACGACCTCTGAACCAGAGTTTCCAAGAAATGTTTGTACTTTCTTTACTGCAGGTGGCAACTGTAGCTGATCTATGGAACATTCAAGGGTGGGACCTAATTTTCAGAAGACCGCTTAATGATTGGGAAATCAAAATTTTGATAGAATTGTTAAAAGTTATTGGAACAATTCAAGGATCTTTCTACTGTTGAGCATAGTTTAAGGAGGAATGGTGAGAAACAAGGTAATTTACTGTCAAATCTTCTTGCAAAGAGCGCAATACTTCCAACTTACAAATTCACGAGTGGTCATGGAAGTTGATATGAAAGGTGAAAATACTTTAAAACTGGTCGCTAGCCAGAGGATCAGTGCTCACCCGGTAAAACCTTGGTAAGAGAGTTTATCCTTCTCTGTTCTAGATTTTCTTTTATCTGTGGAGAGGAGTATGGGAAGAAAGGAACAAAAAATGCTTTGAAGATAAATCAAGTCATTTCCAGAAGATAATGAACATGTGTAGAAGATCATGATTCAATTTTTCATGTTTCAGACCCCTTGTAGATGATAGAGGAGCTGTAAAGTTTGGTCTCTTTACAATCCTGTAATTAAGGATGATCATACCGTCTTTGTATAGCGATAGCATCCACGACGGCATACCTCCATTAAAGTTGATGTGTTTAATTAAAAAACAAGATGTTTACCGTGGAAGAGTAGCCCAAGAATCATAATAAGTGGACTAAGTGCTACATATATTTCATGGTCAAAGTTTGAGTTTAAGAGCCAAAAGATTCGGGCCACATGAAGGCCAAGAGGAGGGCCACATGGAGCCCAACTAAACCATAAAGAGAGCTGAAATTTCATGCCAAAAACTGTTGAAGTCATGTGGGTGTTTTGGTGGAAATTGTTCCTTCTTTCCTTTTTCTTGACAAATAATTTTAGGAAAACGTTTCCTAGTCTCATGCTATTAGGGATCAATTAAACTATATATAGAGGTGAATTTTGTTATTTTCAAGAGAAATAATTAATGATCAATATTATTTGAGAGGTATTCCTTCTTTACACATTTGTGTGTGATGACTATGGATTTATATCTTACAATCTTATAAGAACGATTCTTTTAAGAGATAAGATTAGTTCTTAACTTGATATCTTTGATTTCTATTAAAGAAGGTAATTAATCTTATACTAATTGTTGTCTCTAATTCCTTCGAAATAGGAATCTAAGTCACTTTTGATCTAAGTTCTCGAATTGATTCTTTAGTACCATAACTAATACTGATCCGCTAATTTGAATAAGATCAATTAGGGTTCTTAGCACTTTATTTTGAAATTTAGAAATTTTATTCTCGAATTTCACTTATCTTTCAATTCTTGTCTTTAATCTTTGTATTTGCGCTTCCGCATAATTTTCTTGTTTATTCGAGTAACCCGATTCTTATCATATAGTCTTACTATTTATATAAGATATGGTACCTGTTTAAAAAAAAAGAGAGAGAGAGAGAGAGAGAGATCCAAATCATGCTAACTTGTTACTCACTTGCATTTTGGGTGTTGGTCACAACCTATAAAGTAGCCTGCACCAAACCTGCTCACTTTGAAGATTAAAGTTCCCTGAAGACAGCTTGGGCATGTCCTACTTTCATTAGGAAGAGATGCAAACAGAAAATCACCAAAAGTTTTCTCCAACATCTTCTCCACCTGATGAATGTGCACATTACCAGTATGTTCACAATACTTGCTAAATCTAGTCCAGTAATCTCTCAAAAGGCCCTTCCATTCAGTCAAACCAGCAGAGACATTATCAAGTTCCGTCTCCATATCGGCAGTGAAGCTATAATCTGTTACTTCAGTAAAGTAATGAGAGAGAAATGCTGATACCATACGCCCACGAAATTCAGGATGCAGTGTTCTGCCTTTGGCAATGACATAATTCCTGTCCTTTAACACTTTTATTGTGGCTGCATAAGTAGAAGGTCTTCCAATGCCGAGCTCCTCTAGCTTTTTGACCAAAGACCCCTCAGAGTATCGTGGTGGAGGCTGAGTCTGGTGTTGCTCAAGTTTCACTTTACCCAAATACATTGGATCCCCAGCGGTTAAATTCCTAAGAGCCTCAAATACTTCAGAACGATCATCCCTCCCATTCTCATTATCTCTTGTTGAGTTAGTTTCTACATCCTCGTAGGCAGCTTGGTACCCGGGAAACTGTACTTTTGAGCTTGATGAACGGAAGATTATGGATTGGTCAGATTTCCCAATATCAACTTGTATCTGCTCTATGGTAGCAGGTTCCATCTGGCATGCCATGGTACGGGACCATATAAGTTTGTATAGCTTAAGTGCATCATCATCCAGCACCCCAACAAGCTTTGAGGGTAACCTTCGGATATCAGTGGGTCTAATAGCTTCATGGGCCTCTTGAGCATTCTTCACCTTCTTGAAGTATTTGCGACCATTCTTTGATGCAAAATTCTGTCCATATCTTTCACTGATATAGGATTGAATGTCCTTGGTAGCTTCATCTGAAATGTGCAAACCATCTGTTCTGATGTAAGTTATCAATCCTGTTGACTTGCCATCAGATAACTGGATTCCCTCATATAGCTTTTGTGCAAGTTTCATCGTATATGTTGATGAAAAGTCCAATTTGTTTGCGGCATCTTGCTGAAGTGTTGATGTTATATAAGGAGGAGAGGGGTTTCTCTGCTTTTTGGTTATCTTAGAGCTAAGAACTTCAAAGTTTGATGAATTTATCTTCTCTTCAATTTCCATTGCTTCAGTACGAGAGCTGACAGAGAACTGACTTAATTTCTTGGTATCAAAATGGGTCAAATGGGACGACAAAAAGTTATTGGCTAAATCTAGGTTTTTGTTCTTCTTAAATTCAACCAGGACTGTCCAATACTCCTGTGGTTTGAATCCATCAATTTCCATTTCTCTGTCACATATAAGTGATAGGGCAGCAGACTGAACCCGACCAGCAGATTGACAACCAGGTAATTTCCTCCACAGAAGTGGAGAAATGTTGAACCCAATCAGGTAATCAAGAGCACGCCTTGCAAGATAGGCATGCACTAAATTTGCATCAATCTCCCTTGGAGACTGGAGGGAAGCTTTGATGGATGATTCAGTAATTTCATTGAAAACAACCCTCGTTACATTAATATCATCACGCAGGGCATCCTGTTGCTGTAACATCTCTATAATGTGCCAAGAAATAGCCTCTCCTTCACGATCAGGATCTGATGCAAGAATAAGATTCTGGGCTCTGAGGATCAATGACAAACAGATAAGAAACTGACCATGACATCGCTTTAAACAGTTCAAGCTATAAAACAGCTATTTTATGGGGGGGGAAAAGAAGGGAATCTGGTGTGTCTTTCCATCCTCTGTATCACTGTCAATTTGTTAACTGAATATTATGAAATGCAAAAATGGTTTCCTTTTTCAATCATAATAATGATCATTGAATTGTAGAACAATTAAAAAAAGACTATAAATCACATAATCACTACTAATCCTCACCAACATGTTAGAACCATGTTAATATATAGTTAATCAGAAGTTGGAACAACAGATAACATACCCACTTAGCGCAACCTTTATGCTTTTGAGATGAGTCCAGGCAGCAGAAGGGACCTCCCATACCATGCTGAAGTCATCATCTGGTCGGACAGATCCAGACCTTGCAGCCAAGTCCCTGACATGACCATAACTGGGCAGGACTTCAAACATGTCACCGAGGTACCCTTGAATAACTCTCGCCTTTGTGACAGACTCGACCACCAGTACAGACTTTGCTGTTGGAGGATATAGTTTTGGCCATTTTTTTTGTCCGGGGGGCTTACTTTTGCTGCTCACATCTGAACTCTTGTCTGTGACTAATTTACTATCAGATGGTACTACAGTTGCCCCATTCAGTTCTGCAACAGAATTGCTCACCTTGGTGGGTTTCCTTTTCCTGGGAGAGGTTCTTTTCACTTGGGCCAAGTCAACCTTCATTGAGACATAATCAGCAGGCCCTACTGAGGAAGAATGAATGGGCGAACTAATCTGGAATACTGCAAGGTTAGTGCAGGTAATTATGCAGAAAAAAGAAATCAAATATGGTGATTCCAGAAATTGAAAAATTGCAAACCTCTGATACTGCTGGAGATTCCTCATCTTTAGCAGGGCTAGACTTCTTTGCTCTGCGAGTCTTAGAAGCTTTTGGCTGATCTACTGTAGCAGAAGAAACATTTTTATTCTTTTTGCTTCTTGACTGCTTCTTTGCTTTCTCGCTCCCCGTGGATGTTGGTTTCCCATTATTACCAAGAGGTATACCTGAAATGTCCAGGTTGACATCCTTCTCATCAGTTTTTACAGGGGTGTCCTTGGAAATGACCAGATCAACATTCTTACTGGCTGATACTTTAGAGTTTGGAGTGCCTTTTTCAGTCACCTTGTCCGACATAGCATTTCTTCTATGAACAGCCAATTCATTTGACCGCTCTGAGTGATTCTTTAAATTTTTAAAGAGTGTTTTATTTCCATCACTAAAAACTTTTGCTCCACCGGAGCCTTTATCTGCTATTGCTCTTGCATCACGGGAAAAATGCATTTTTCCATCTGTGTTATATGACCGTGAACCTATTCCTCCGAATGGCCTGAAACTGAAGATAATAGGCATTGGCGTACTCGGAAATCCCTCCTTCGATAGCTGAAGGACACTAAATGCAGAAGAAGATCCTGGCTCATTTGTATAGTAGCTTCTGAGAGGATGAATTTTCTGTTGAGACACGACTCTTAAATTCCTTGGTTGCCTGGCTCTAATCCCACAACATGTCCTGGCTTTACGGGACATTTTCTCAAAGCTATCAACACTTGCGAATGTTGAACATTGCAAGCAATTTGCCTGATAATTATGTAGTGTCCTGTTCTGCAACTTAACCAAAAAAAAAATTGGTACAGTCAATGAGGTGGATATTGCCACAAGGAATTCACACAAGGTTTAAAAAAACAAGGAGGGGGAGGGGTCACTTCCAGACAAGTTCTCTATCATCTTTTCATGAATCACAATTGTAAAGACCGAGACAAAACATTCTTCGGATTTGCCTAGTAACTATCAAAATGTGTATAAATCTTAAAGAAAACATAGAGCTTCACAAAGTAGAGAAAAAAAAAAGAGTAAAAATATAAGGTCTAAAGATCCCTCAAGGTGTGCTACAAAATCTTTAAAATTTAGCATTAGTTAGGGCACAAAGATAACAGAAAGAGCTCTCTCAAGTTGTTGTTTTTTAACTGATAATGTTGTATTCCTCTGCATTTAGGACATGCTGGAGACCTCCAAAAAGAGCTCTCTCAAGTTTGGTTCACAATAGTGAGTGATCCTAACCAAAATAGCATAAGCTTAATCCATAAGCATTAAATAAACCAACTTTTTCTCTTCAACTCTAACAGGACATGGATAATAAGAATAATACAAATGGATTATGTCTGTTACTTATCTCTAACTCAACTGGAACTTATACAAATAAAAGCTTTAGACTTTGAAGTTAAATAAATTATGCATCTCAAAACAGTCAAACTATTCCCTATTGCTTTCACCTTTGCCATTTTTGTTTAAGGGATTCAAATCAAGGAATTCACATACCCCATTTATGTTTCAGGGTTCAATTCAAGGAACGCGAAATAAAATAGGACGACTGATATAACTACCCTATGCAATCCCTTGTACAGACAATAGCACAAAAGAAAAGAGAAAAACTGTAAATTTACTTTCTTCTCTTTTCCTTCTCACTTCTACCTTCCAACAAACCAAGAGAAACTAAAAGTCTCTAGTTTTTACAAGGAAAAAACGAATCATAAATTAAATTCTGATACCAAAGAACTAAAAACTAGTCATAAATTGAATCCTGATACCAAAGAACTAAAATCTCTAAGCACTCTACCTTTCTTATACACTTATATACCTTGATTACAATTTCAATTACATGATTTAAATGAGAGTTCCCCAAAAGGGGAACTCCATAGTAATAAATCAATATTACAAGTGTATGAAAATCTTCACAGAACAACAGAATCAAATACTTAACACCATCAGTAACAACAAGAACAAAAATGAGAAAAGTGAACATATTGTTGGATTCTACCACTGATAGACTAAGCTTTCAACATTATCAATTTACTGTCAGTTCAAATGAGAACAATCAAATGAACAAAGAAAAGAAATTTCTTACCATGATAGAGCGGCAGCTAGTGGAAGCGGTAGTCAATAGCTGCTGAACCAATGCCATTCAAAACCCAAGAAGCTATAACTGGAGACAAGATAATGGAAAGAGCAAAACCATGAATTTGGAACTCAAATAACAATTTAAAACATCATAAATAGCATTCTTGATTGCTGATTATTGAACTTTAGAACTAATTTCAAGAAAAAGATTAAAAACAACATAAATGAGAGACCCTTATGGGGGTGGGGTGGGGTGGGGGGTAGGGAAGAAGGAGGCAGTTTGTGAAGTGTGAAGGGGTTTTTGGTTAAGAAACAAGAAAAGATGATGAGAGGGTTTAGCAGTAGGTTGTACTAATGAGGACGACGATTTTTTTAAATATGTTTTTTTTTTCCCCTTATTTTTGTAAGCTTATTAGAATTAATTAAAATCTAATAATTTCAATAAAATTGATTTATCATTTTACTTTTTATTCAACCTGCCAACTACAAAAAGTTTATATTTTTAAAGAAAATTGTATTTGAATGGAAAAGAAAAGGATAATCATATAATTTGTGATATAAATAACTTGATTATAATAATACTCAATTCATTTGATATCATGTTAAAGTTATTTAGTTTTTATTATTAATAATGTTTGACCATAAATAATATTTAAATCCCTTCCTATGTGAATATATATTTTTTATTTACTTCTAATAAATATTTACAATCTTTAATAATGGTCCTAAAACGATGAATAGTTCATCCATTTCTTATTTTTTGGATTAGTTCAATTACTTAATTTGTTTTACTTTTGAGTTTTTTTTTTTTAAAATAATTTAAGACTTTGTTTGATGTTTCCACATTTTATAATGAGACTGCATATAGGCTTCATCTTAATTACATCTGTCTTTTTAAATTTTTTTTATTAGACTCCTTTTAGCTTTTATCACTCTTACCATTTACTATATTTTCATTTTATACTCTATTTGAGTCTTGATTTCATAATATATTTTTTTCGAGAAAACAAAAAATAACTCTCACCTTCTAAATTCAAAAGGGCACATCTCTATACCTCATTTTAATAATGTTATGTAAATTAATTTACTGAAATGCAAATGAAAAACATAGTCAGTGAGGATATATCGAATCTCGGCTTATTTAGGATTGAAGCATAGTTACTGTTTGGTAAATAATATCGCTTACAAAACAATTATTTTGCATGAAAATAAAGTAGAATAGAGTGGAATTGGTTAAAGAGAATTCATATATTTCATTCATGCAAAAGAGCCCTTCTACTTGTTATCAAACATATCCACCAAAGTTATCCTTCATTTTCATCATGATTTCTATAGAGAACTTCTCATTTTTCTTCACTTCATATCTTTCCAAAACTAATGGTATAAGTCATTTTCCACCTATACACCATTACTAGCTACTTCCTACACCCACCCCCAACAAAAGCCCTCAAAATGTTGCAAAAGCTATTGTGATAGATAAAGCTTTCTGGATAGCTGCAATGGAACCATATTCTTGACGCCCGTCTGCTATGGCTACATGATTTCTGGTAAAGATTGCTTCAACTCCTGCTGTTATTCATGTTTAGAACAGAATCCTGTCTTGGTAAATGTCCAAGGCCTGTATAACCTTCTCTATCAGTAATTTCCGATGTAATCTATACCTGCCAAACGAAAGCATTATGTAAATAAGATCTGCATTCACATTGAAGCAAAGATAAGATGATCTCTGCATGCAATGACGAATAATACTTCATACATTACGTACTTTATTGCTGCTTCGAATGTTCTCCTGCATTCAGGCATCGAATCTGTTCACAGAAACCAGGAAAACGAATACATTGTTGGACAGCATTATGACGTGAATAATGAAATATGTTACGAAGTCAACCGATGAAATCAACAAAAAGTGGTAAACAGTGTCAGCCCATGTGTAGCATGACGCCTACAAGCTTTGTAATTCGTGGCAAAAGCCAAAACTTATGATGTTAGTCAGTACTAGGATTGATGGATTCTGAATTCAATATACATGAATCCACATTGTTTTTTAGCATGAAATACAGGTGACAACCATAGCGCATAGAAGATGGAGTTATATTTCTTCTTCAACATGCATCATTAGATAAAAGTATACAATCCAGGCTTACCTAGGATTTTCTGGTCTTCGTCAGAAGTTGTGGGAAATTCTGCAAGCATCTGGTGGCATTCTTCTTGCAGCTCTTTCACTGCTTTCCTCTCTAGACTTGGAATTGGAGGGAGATCTCCATCTGACCAAGTGGGCAACGTTCTTGCGGCTGCTATTATTGCTCCATCGACGAATCTGTCTCCATCATTTGATAGCTTACCTGCTTCAAGTTTTAAACAAGGATTCTAAACATTAATTGCAAACCTAGATCAGTGAAGGAGCTCTAGTATATCAAAAACATTCTTTAAGACCCATACTGTTGTGGTAATATTCTCCAGGGAGGCCAGATATGTTAAAGACCGATAAAAAGGTGTCTAGATGAATTTTGGCATCTCCGGTGAAATGAATGACATCCCATGGATTCTACAATATCGAGGATATATTATAGTAAGTGTCAATAGAAAAAGAAGAAAAAATAGAAAAGAGAGAGACATCTCATACTCAAAGCAAAAGTTCAACGAAATCAACAATCATATATTTAAATTCATTTCCATGTCATAGAGATAGATGGCCCTGACAACTAATCAAATCATAAGCTTCATTAGAATAATTTGTAAACAAAGAATATATGTTGCACCGTCTTTCTCTTTCTTCCTCTGATTCAGTACAAATATCAAAATTCTTTGTACTATATGGAGCATCATTGAACAATTAATTAAACTCAAGCCCCACTCAAAATTCTATGATTAAATGCCCAAATTAATCTATTCTCAATAACCCAAGACAAGGACAATAACTGGAAGAATTTTTTCCTCACTCTAACCCTTTTCCCTTTCACTTTTAGGTTTATCTCATCTTCAAAATTCATCTACACTTGTCAGGCACAGCGATTTCTTGCCAGTCTTTTAAATATGACTACAGCAATGAATGTTACTACACAAAATAAGTAGTACTAGGACCTTCGAGTTGGAATTTCATACTTTTCAGCAGAAAAAGTAGCGACACAACTTCTGTTTTCTGGGAAGAGTACAGAATAACTGCATTACCACAGGCGATGAGAAACCATATCTCTGCATAAATAAGTCATTCTTCTGTCCAGCCATGTAATTAACAGTCATCTGCAAGAATTCATAAAGGTCATGTTAAGCCATATTATCAAGATTATACAATAGCAACAAAGACAAGCAGGGCCACATATAGTTGGATCAGCCACAGACCCAAGATTTGAAGACGACAGAAGCACCACCAAGGGCAGATGCACATTAGTTAAAGTATGTCACGCAATACTGCATGCTATTTCTTCTTTCATTTTAAACTCTACTTTTCATTTAGCTTATTTTTTCCTTGTAGTGGAAGGCAAGACCTTGCACGCTGAGGAGTAGGGGACAAAGTCAATGGCATCAAACGAGGTCATCCTTAATTATGCAAGATTTTGATGTTGAAAATGTCTTTTTGGGCCTAGAATAAGCAAGACTCTGATGTAAGAAATGCATTCTTAAAACTACGATAGCCCTAGATATCATATACGACCTATGTTCAACAAGAAAATGGAGTACAATTTTTTCTGCACACTGAATGTAAGACATGCCTTCCGGGCAGAAATTAACATACGAGTCATGTATCTTCTCCTACTAAGCAACATGCCATCTTCTCCAGATGAATTATCCAAAATAAGCCGACTCACTGACAAAGCTAGTTATATTCCCTATGTGATAAGATGTTCCGACTAATGCGCACACATCACAGTTCAAATGAAGCCTCCAGTAGATCTAGAAAGCTAAAAGGATTTACCTCATCTCCTTTTCTAATTCTTTGTCCTGCATTTATCATCACCTCCAGCATGCGGTCCTTGAAGCGCCAATGGAAAAAGCAATTTGGCTGAAAAGAATGATTCATCATGTCTGGAGAATGAGATGAGTTACATGTTAGGACTTCCTCACAAACAAAGTTTGGTTAAAAATGCTACAGATAATTGCAAGCAAGTCTGCCTTGAAATTATGAAGAATCCCTATCTAATAAGTCTTTAAGTTTTTTTTTTTAAACACAGGTCACAATAATACGCTTGGTAAGGCATAGTATTAGTTCTTGTTGTTGTGTTCTGTAATACTAGTTCAAATGCTTTCAGGTTTTCTGAACTTCTCTACAAAGTTGACTGGCATTAATAGAGCTAACATAGACTTTAATACATCGATTACTTTTGTGGAAGTTTCAAAATATGTGAATTACAAAAGAAATCATAATGCGCACAACTACATCGCCAGTCAACATCAAACTTTAGGACTAGAAAGACACAGATGCAATGAGAATAACAGTTATTGAGGCCTTCACTAGCAATTAATGGAAAAAGAAGAAAAATAGCAAAACCATTAACAGATAATTCTCATCATGTCAAGTCAAAGGAACTGTTAATATATATTCAAAGTCACCAATTTTTCTCTCATAATTACCATTGTCTTCCGGTTATCAGCATCCTTCAGTATTTTGCAATGCTCCTCGTTTTCAAGAAATTATCCAGAAAAGTTCCAAATTTTTTCTTCTTTTTTGAAGGAGAAGGAGAAGGAAAAGAAATTCCAACTTTTTACATTTCCATTTTGTATTTTCATGAAACTTGTTCGGCCAAACAATAAAACCTTCCTTATCTCAAGAAATAAGAAGTCATTGCACCTCCATCTTGATATTAAGCTATTCTCTAAAGCAAAATGATGAATTTGAACCAAGGAAACAAATGGAAGATAGAAATGCAGAGAGAAGTGTTTAATTTTGAGAATGTTTAATTTTGCCAGGACTAGTATTTGAGAATGTTTAATTTTGCCTCTTCTAATATGAGACACATAGATACAAACACAATGCTGAAACCAAGGGAGGGATGGGCGAAAATCTGATGTTTTGGGTAGAGAGAAATTCAAAAGCTGATATAATATTTTATTTTTGAGGGGATATGTTTTCTTTGATAGAACAATTTTGTGGGAACTCTGGAAAACAGATTTTACTCTTCTGTAAGGTACTCCTTCTGTCCCATAAAATATGACCTGGTTAGTTTTACAATGGTAGACTACTTGATAAACTCTGTCTAACATCAGATATGAATAATTACAATTCTTAGAATAAACAGTATATATTAGACTAAAGAAAACCCTCTATGAACCATATATTTCTTAACAAAATGTGATGAAAGTAGTATTAAATATCATTAGGGTGGACAAATATTTTCCACCTGTAATAGTAACTGCGTCGAGTTTCATAATGCAGACTGCAGAGGGAGAACGCACAGCTATTTTTAAAAAATGGAAAAAATTGAATACACAATATTCTCATTGGCATGGTTTCAGTAAACTGAACACTGAACATATTTTTCACTGACTAACTTGTTACTGCAGTCATGGATCTGCTCTTTTTTATCCACTTAACATCTCAAAGTACACATGAGCATCACTTCAAGACCAATCTAACCAATAATTAAATAAAGGATGCCATTCAGACTAACTTAAAATATCTCAGCCAAGTTCAATCTGTTAAAAATAGGGTGCTGCATTGTGTGGATAAACTAATTAAAGTCCCCGATTTCACCATTGAAATTTTGGACAGAAATACAATAAAGAAGCTCACCAGCATAAGGTACCAACATATTTGCATCTTGAACCAGTGAACCAATTCTTGTTTGCATGTTGATGCATCGAGATTGTGCTATACTCATTGCCCAAATAAATCTCTCAGGATCCTGAGCAAGACGCTTAATTTTGAGAGGAACTGCAGAATGCTAAACAAATAAAGAAAGTCAAAGGCCAATGTTAGTGAGCAGGAATTTAGGGGAAAGAGATTGAACAAGATTGTCTGTACCCAGTTTTTCTCCCAAAACTCAAGTGCTCGATTTTGCTGTTCTCTCATGGTAGAAGCAAGCTTCTCGTCTTGCAACTCCAAAAGATCCTCCTACATCACAGAAAGCATTAAGAAGAGCAACAGGAACACAAAACAAGTATTTATTTATAACTCTAGCACTGAAATTCTAGAAATTAATCCACCATGAATATGCCAAATGCAGCCATTCCATTTTTCAGTTTGCAACTAAGCTTTCTGATCAAGACCAGCCCAGCTGACTAACGAAAATGCAAAGCACAGAAATGAAGAAGCTTCAACCACATATTAATTTTCAGATTGAAACCAAAATGGTAACTCCAAAATAGACTTTAGGTACAGAAGAGAGCTTCAACAGTCATGGAAAAAAACAAGATTCAGTCGAAGAAACTTTTGTTATAAATTAGAACCCACTAATAGCAAAGGTCACATAACAGTGTGAATATCACAAAAGCTTTTCTAATTCACATTTCGAGTTACTCAAACTTGAACCTCTGCAGAACACCATAACAAAGTGAAGAATAATTTTGTGAATGCATAGCTTTTTTTATAGAATCTTCCACAAAATATTACATTAATTGAATGCACTGAAATTTGGATGATACTCATATCCAGACCTCGGTAGCTAGAAGAAAGCTAGTGCATTCATCAGCACTAGGCAAGAAGTCTCCGTAGAGCTGCCAAAAGTTGTCCTTGCAATCAAAAGCATATAAAAGAAGGCACGCCAACCTCAAGTCCGAATCTGTCTGCCATAAGAAGGTAATCAATATTACAAAAAGTCACAAGAAATCTTAGAAAACCAAACAGAAAATGAAAAAATTTAGAGCATAAAAACAAATCCTCTCATGTGTACCATTAGGGAAAAGGTAAGACATCTAATTTTTATTTTTTATCCAATCAAAGAAAATGTGGATAAATATTCTCCCATGTGTTACATTAGAAAATATTTAGTAGGAAAATTAAAATATTTAAAAGGAAAATGCATCCTTTTACCTCAGGATTGGTTGAATTGATAATGTCGAATACTGGATGTCCTACAGGTATAATATCTGGAAAAAACATCCAAGGAAGCTTTTTGCTTATGGTTAACATAAGTTCTAAAGGAATTTCCATTATTACCTGCATTACAAACAAAACCTCATGGTTCACTGAATTTTAGTGATAACGAAAAGGGTGAAGATAATCAGTGCGAAAAGAGCAATCAAACAGTCAAGCTAATGCCAAATGAATTAGACAGTCAAAACTATGTAGGACATGATATACACCACAGCAGGAGAAGAATTAGTAGTGCCTAGCCACTGCACATATAACTTATCAAGGTTAAAAAGCAAATGAGGGAAATCAACTAAAGATACTCATCCCAGAAAGAAGGAAGGTAGTTTAAAGGTATTACAATTCTCCCATGTCCTTTTTTCCTACCCCCACCAATTTCATGGTGGAATTGATGGGACGAAGTCCAGCTTTTGGTAAGTAAAACATTGATGGAGCACTAAATTTGACACTGCTTTGATGGTAATTGATATAGTTAAACATTTCATCAGGAGGAGGAAAACATTGTACATACAAACATGTTGTAAGGTAGTGCTCACCCTAGCTCGACGGAGAGGTTCCACGTCTTTGGAAGCAAACACTCCATACCCATCTGGTCCCTCCCTGAATTCAATCCCGTAGGCTCGAAAACTTCTAACATAACCTATTTTGTAGAAATCAGGATCTGCCAGTTCCAACTGTTCACATGAAAATGTTATACCACCATCATCAACAATTAGAACAGGAGAAAATAAGGATAATTTGAAATAATCAAATAGGAAAATATATGTTCATCAGCTTCTCAAAGGATGTAAGACCGAGAAAGTAGAGGGATTCCAACCATTAGTTTGACTATGTAACAACAGAAATGGGATATCTATGCATGAGAATGTGAGAACGAACATGAGCATCTAACTGAAAATCTTAAGGTAATTGGGGAGTAGCTCAAAATCTTCATAACCTTTGGATGCCCCTAAACACCAGATGTTAGGCGTTCTATATATCCGAAACCAATACAGACTCACACGTGTGAGAACGGACTTACTAATTGGTAAGAAATTCCGACATATTAAAGAAAAATTTATGCAGTGAGGGAGTAGAAGAGAATGCTTTAGGTATATGATTCCCCTATACCTGATGTAGAACATTTTGTATTTCTAACACAGTAATCACCAAAAACTTATATGGGACCTGACCTAGAACCAAGTAATTTGTGAAGAAAATCTGAATGAGGAACAAAACCAATTCATAAGTACAATTCCATCGATCTTCAAAGTGTAACTCCTATCTTTTCCAAACATCAACTGCCTGGTTGTCACTTCCTTCAATTTATTAAGAGACTAGTGCTTATTGTTGTCCATTGTTTGTTTGGCATTCTATTAAAGTAAAAGAAACCATGACTGAAGAGTAAAAGGTATGCAGTGCCAAAACTCTAACTACAAAAAAGAGTACATAAAAGTGTTGCATATTGCATAAGTGACCGCTTAAACAGTGAGCTTACCAAAAGAAAACAGCACTTATCACACAGAAAGTAACAAGATGTGATTAAACTAAACTTGAACTTCAAGAACATGAAACAGAAGGGGCAAGTAGAAAATACCTGAGAAGCGGGAGTATCTTGGGGTTGAGAAGGGGGTGTAAAAAGAGGAAATGCAGAAGGAGACGGAGAAGAATCATAGGCCTCCAAAGTGGAAGAAGTAACAGCACCATTAGCACTTGAAGAAACTCTCAAAGGTCTGTTTCTCTTGTTACTATTACATACCAAAATAGGTTGTTTCTGCAATGATGCAACACATCCATGCTGCAGACCTCTCCATAGCTGGTTCAATTATTAAAAAATCAAACACCCATAAAATCAAAAAGCAAAAAGATTCATTCTTGAATGATTTGGTTTTGTGGGGGCGAAGGCCTAACCTGATGGTGAAGCTCTGGCTGGTGGAAGAAGTTCGTCGGTTGCTGAATTAGAATGGTGGATGAAACCATTCTTGAGAGTGAGCTAAAAATTTAGTGGAATTTCAGTAAAGAAGATTCATACATCGATGGAATTTGGGTTCTTGAAACGTTATCCACTCTACTGTCAGTGAGAGAGTGCACAGGGGTTTTTCCTGGGTTTAAATTTTTTGATTTTTTTCCCTATTTTATTCCACAATTCTGCTAAATTTTTTTATTTTTTTTTATATACTAGTTTCTGAGCACGTGCTTCGCACGTATGTTTCATGTGAATTTTTATATATACGTTAGAATGACTAAAATATTATGGAAATATATATGTAAATTGTAATGAATAACAAAATGTAGCAATTACAACATAAGAATAAAGACTTACGGCAATGAAACATTCATAGAAAACTAAATTAAGAAATCTAACAGAGAGAAAAAAAGACAAAAAGAAACAGAATATTTAAGAAAAAATACAATATAGACGTTATTCTTATAAGATTGATGTATATATAGATGAAAAAATAAGTACAAAATTAGTACATAACTCTTTGAGTTCTTATTGACTCCTTTCATATCCTATCAAAATTTAAGAGTCTTCATCATCTACTTTTACTATAGAATAAAAATAATAGCCTAATAATCTCGGTAGGGATTTCATGAGATAAAGAAGTTGAATTTATATAAATAGAATTGAAGGAATATCAAATGATATCTTAAAGCTTTAGTTTAAATATTTGGAGGTTATGAATATGAAAAGATGAGAGTTATGAATATTAAGAGTATAAAAGTTGAATAAGTAATTAAAAAATAATGATAAATAAATGAAGAATATGAAAAAAAATTAAAGTTAGCAAATCATGTAGAAAGAACAACTAAAGTTCTTATCATGTAATTAAGCATCAATGAATTTAAATTTGTGAAGCTAGAGTCATTCTTTAATAATAATTAAGAGGACATTATCAATGTGTGTTTCCATTTTGTAGATTTGCACCCTTTAAATTATTAAATTTCATTATTTATCATAAAGGATAATACTTTATCCACATCAATTATATTATTCATGAGAGGGGTTAAGAAAAAAGTTATAAGAAGAGGAAAAATAAAGAAATTTAGGTAAAGATTTTTTTTTAAAAAAATAATTATTATATACATATAGATTATAGATGATAAATATCAATAAATTAGATATTTAATTAGATATTGATCTTAGGAAGTCTAAAAGTCATCAACATTTAATTAAATTTATACAATCAAATATTGAAATATTTTATAACAATTTAATTTATAGAAGGGGTAAAATCGTAATTTAACTTTCAACTTTTTTGTTCATGCTTTTAGTAATATATGATATGATATATATTCTTTTATCTTTATGGAAACGGTATGATAAAGAAATTTAGCAAAATAAATATTTTAAAATGTGTCTGACTTTGTTTTCACTGTGTAAAAATTATCAATGTTGGCGGTAAGAGGGATCAATGACGTCGAAATAACTATAATAAAATCATAATTTTAAATCAAACATTACTTTACATTACATCATTTTTATTAATAGGCTTGAATTTCCAAATAAAATTTTACTTAAACCTAGTTAAGTATTGTTCGAATCAAGTAATTATAAATCATCTGAAAAAATCAAAGGATTGATACAACTAATTTGGGACCAAAACTTAGTTGATTGAGAAATATATGAATGTTGGACAACATGCATAGGACCATTATCTGAATTTTGACCATTTGCACCTGCCATATGATACTATCATATACAAAATTATAACCATATGACGTGAGATTAGCAACTAGAAAGCCACGTAAGGTACCAGGAAAAACATTCGGATGTTTTGTTATACATAGAAAAGACCTTCAACCTGTCAACTAATTTAATCGAACGGCCACAAATTAAGGCCAACAACAGCACCATGTACTGGATACAATCTTAGTTAACATTACAATAAAGTAACTCTCATCTCCAGCTATGCATATGACTGAGTTAGGATGTTCATGTCCCAGACTGATTAATAATGTGTGATAGCAGGTTGGCAGCACTTGCTGAACCCCAAAGAAAAACAAGATATCACAAACTTGAAGTGATTGACACTATGGAGATCTCGTCCTGAGATGCTTATTGCTCTCTTCTTACTGAGCATGAGTAGGTCGTATGCACCTTGACTATTCCACTAGGTACCTTATCCTTTCAGTACTGTTGGTATCGGATAACTCTACCACCAGGGTTTAGGCAGAAGGAAGAGATGTGTTGCCTCCATTTAAGATTTGAACCTTAGTCTTCCATGGAGTTTACTCCAACTTCATCAACTAGGCCACATCCTCCAAAGACAATATCTGTACAAAAGGAAGAGAAAAAAAATCAAAAGGAATTAGAGGTCCTATAACAACAAAGGCACCAGTGCTTTCAGAACTAAATTGACTCATAAATCACGTAGCTTCAGACAAAAACAAGTAGCCCTCCTGCCACATTTTACGCAAAATCTACCACAAGCAAAAGGAAATTCAAGTAAGCAACAAATACAAGTGCATTAACCAACATTTCGAAGTTCTTAAAACTATAACAGAAACCGAAGGTTAACATAAGCTAAGTGATGTCCATTGAGTCACAGCTCCATGATCAAGAAACTGATAAAATATCGATCTTGTGATCTTGTCCATGCAAAATAGAAAAAAAAAAGGTCAGAAACCAGCTTTAGCACACATCAAAGAGGTACCAGTGACAACTTCGACATAGATAGGTCCCATGTGGCTAGATGACAAAAACAACCACTGACGTCTCAATTCAGTGTGAAATGAAGGAGCTAAAGACACAAGGAACTTAAGCCTGCATCAGAAATGCACATCTCTCCAAACATTGAATTACATAAAGTGAAGCTAGTTATCCAAAAAACTTTTTTGTACAACTAATTCAACTTAAAACCAGAGAATGTCCAGTCCGTCTTTTGCTTAATGTGCAAACGTTTAAGAACACAAATATGCACAGAAACTAAGAGAAGGCTATATAAAAGACACAAGTCTTATCAAATTCCAAGCTTTGTGTACACGAGCAAGGATTCATAATAGGCATACTCTTCTACTGGTTCCTATACATATTTTCAAACCACCTATGCATACTTCTGTATTAACCCCCATCTCTAAGTGTTGCCCCTTATCCACAAGATTCAAAATCTTGTTCCATTATCTTGATCTTCGGATTAGATAAGTTACTACTACTCAAACATTTAGAGAAAATATATGAAGACTTTTGCAGCATATTTCTGCTATCTTGTCTTGCTGCTTAAAACAATTTTAGCATCACCTACACCACCAGGTCCCAGCCACCAACCAGACAATGGTGGTCAGAGAGACAATGTTCTTCTGTAACTAACTTGTTTACAACCTCACAAGCACTTATAAGTGCATCTAATTAACAACAGAACTAAGAAATACACAAATACAGTGAGTGGACAGGATACTGAAGGTACGTAACACATTTGAAGCTTAATGGTAAATCAAACAGACACGTGCGGTCCAAAAGTAACAGATTAAGCCTTATAGCCAGTTAGGTGCAAATACACATTCTAATAAAGCATTTTATAAAGATTAAGCCTCTGATGATAGAGAAATTGAAATTGCACAAAATAGAGGAGCAAATAAGTATAACACAACTATCCACACCACAATAGGCACAGAAGTATTAACAAAGGTATGTAGAGTATTATGCAAGAACTGTATGACTATCAGTAAAAACTACTGAGAATGGGCATTGAAGCAAAAAACAATAGTTTATCACATTATGAGTTGATAATCTCCACAATAAAGCAAAGGATATCTGCACAAACTTAACTGATAATTCAAGAATGCAAAGTCTACGAAGACAAATTGACACTACAAACTTGAGTGAAGCTTGTAATTCAGAAGTGCAATCACAATCATTCATGCAAATGCTGTAAAATTGCCCATTTTTCAGTTCATTTTAGTCTTCTCCAACAAGAAGAAAGTAGCACAAGTAATAACACCACATAGCATTAGCCACAAATAGTAGTCATTAGCCAAATAATTTACCTTAAAAACTCTCTATTCAATCCAATTTGAGATTATACTATCCAATAAAGCAACCACTTCCTCATTTCCCTTGTCCCCATTTTCAACACACTTCAAACCTCCATTCAGTTCTTGAGCCTCCTTAATCCTGGCCTCCCTCAGAAGACTTCTATACACCCACGTCCTAACCTCACCCCCGACCTTCAAATTCCCAACTACCATCATCCTCAAAACCTTCAACCCCTCCACAACCATATCATTCTTGCAAAACCCGTTCACCAAAATAGCACACAATCCATAATCTACAGGACAAGGGAAATCAGGCCTGGACACCCAATGAAAAATCTTTAAACCTTTCTTAGCCTCCCTGTTCCTAAAATACAAAGAAACCAACATTTTACAAATGGGTAATAGAAAAGATTGAGCCTTTGGGGTGTACTTGAGGCGATTGAGGAAGTACATGGGTTGTGTAAGGTCGGGTTCAAGAGAGAGTCTGTGAATGAAAATGGAAACAGAGATTGATTCTAAAGATGGGTTTGTGAGAAATGCTGTTGTGATGAGATTAGCAGCTTCTTTGAGGTGATTTGAAGAGCACAAACTTGGGATTAGTAGATTGATTTGTGTAAGCTCTTCTTGGGTCAGAAAAGTTGCTGCAGTTATGCTTGTTGTGGGTTCTATTTGGGCATGAGGAGAAGAAGAAGAAGAATACGATGATGTGAAAGGCAAAGAATTAGCAAGTGAAACGAGAGAGAAGAGATGGTGAATAAAGGAAACGCAGTCTTTGAATCGATCTCATGATTATGAAGCAGCCATTAATGGTGTGATTGGTGTGATGGGTCATATAAATACAACATCCGAAATTGTTTTTCATATATATATATATATATATATATATGTATATATATATGATTTTAACTTATTTAAGTTTAAAAAATAAAAATAAATATTAAATATTATAAAAAAAAATTAAAATATTGTGATCATAAATATATCATATGAAAATTTAAGATTGAAAACTCTAAAAAAACAAATATGTTAAATAATATTAATAAAATATTCTTTTAACATAATTAAAAATCAATTTAAAGTGTAATTTTTCAATAATTTGTAAATAATATCTATCTATATAGGCTATACCTAAGAATTTAAATAATATCTATTTCATCGCTAAGATTTTAGTTTCGCACTATATGAATTGAACTTATATAAAAGTTCGGACAAGTCCAGGCCCAATATTTATATTATTTTATATGTTTTAATTTATAATTTGTTGTCAATTATTTTTATGATATTTCAAACATATTTTTTAGATAATATGTATATTTTAAAAGCCCTAATTTACAAACAACTATAATAAATTTAAAATAACTAAACCATCCAATATTTTTTACTTTTTCCCTCTTACTATATAATAGTGGATATAGTAATAGAGAAATATTGATAATTTGTATTTGTAGGGTAGAATAAATCTTTAAAAAAATGAATTGTGATATAATGTAAATAATGTCTCATTAGAAAATTACCCAAATTATTTGGGTTAGTTCTTATTTTAAAAAATATTTTTCGGTACTTGTGTACTTTTTACTCCTATAAAATAGAGCAAATAGAAACTTATTTATTTTCCCAATTGCCGAACCCTACTTTCGACGCCGACCCGGATCCGTTTTCCATACCATACTATCGCTTAAACCCCTACAGCCAACGCAGTCTTTCATCTCTCTTAGCTTAGTTGAAGCAAAACCATACGCTGTTTGACGCTGAGTTTTGGCAACAAAACAATGTAAGAATGTTGCCTTTCTAAAATAGAAATTAAATTTGAATGTAAAGAATACTAAGAATTGAGTTCTTGAACCTCTGGTTGATTTGTAATTGCAAAGACTTGAAAGTTCTTGCATCTTCTTGATGATTTTTGTTAAGGATATACTTCCTTTTTATAACTTGAAAGTTCTTGCTCAGGTTTTAAGAATTAATGTTTATGCTGTCTGGTTGTTTTGGAACGCCAAGATTTGGTAATTTTTCTCGGTGGGGTTGTAGGAATTATTGATCGATGTGGTTTAACTTTGATTTGGATTACGAAGAGTTGATTTTTTTTTGTGGGGTTGGTGTTCTTGGATAGTATTAAATGTTTATAATGTTTTATTTTGTATTTTAAGGTCCCGTCTGTGTGTGAAGAATTTGCCAAAGTATGTAGCCGAGGACCGTCTCAGAGAATTTTTCTCTCAGAAAGGGGAAGTCACTGATGCCAAGCTCATGCGTACTTCGTTAAGTTTCTCTCCTCCTTTTTGTTCTTCCTAATTTTCTTTGTAAAAGTAATGTGAGCTGTAGACAAACTCTATGCCTGAGTCCGTAATTTGTTGGACTGAACGGGTCAAAATGGAGTAATCGACCATAGACCATTCATATAGCAAACCATAGTTAGTAAAGAACTCGCTGTTGATGTATAGTAACATTAATGTGTTTCAGTTGTTGTCAGTGTTCAGACAACAATTGATATTTTGAATGGTATATACGAGTTGCTATTTGGTAGTATTGATATTTTGGGGATATTTTTATTACTATTGGGGATATGTTTATTACTACTTTGAAATATATTTGACATCGAATGATTGTCATGATAAACAGAGATGGGAAGAGTAGGCAGTTTGGATTTGTAGGATTTCGAACTGAGCAAGAGGCTGAGGAAGCTATCAAGTATTTTGACAAATCTTTCATGGATAGTAGTCGCATTATTTGTGAGGTATGTTTTTTCTGCCTCAGTTATCATACAGACTTTGCGGAAGAAGAAAATGCATCTCTCTCCATATTCCATTATTCTGAATGAGTAGAACGTCTTCTTTGTATGTTTAGAATTAATTTCACTTTTTACATTTATTTTAATTTTCCCTATTTATAGCCACACTGTCATTGTTTGTGTTAGACCAGGAATTCCAAAAGTCTTTCTTTCTTAAACTCTGTGCCAAGTTAAGCACAGTGAGACAATAGGAACAAAAAAAATGGCACCTTTATATAAAAATTTCCGAGTAACTAGTGAAAACCTTCTAATAAGCTTAGGAATATTTACTTTGTTAGGTTGTGATAATTATTTTCTATAAGAGAGTAGCCATTTATTGGTGATGTGCTTGAATGACACATGAAATTCATTTTCATATAGCCAGATTGCTAGGAGAATTGGGGATCCAAATATCCCTCGTCCATGGAGCAGGCACACTTTGAAGAAACAAGAGATATTGACAAATGAAGATGAGAATGCAAAAGTAAACAAAAGTTCCAAGTCTGCAGGTTTAAAAGGCGACAAAAAAAATAGTAAACAGGAGAGTAAGGATGAGGATCCTCAGCTTCAAGAGTTCCTTGAAGTTATGCAGCCTCGGAGTAAGTCAAAGTTGTGGGCAAATGATGCATTAACAGCTCCGTCTCTTGCCCGAAGTAAAAAGGATGGTGATGAGCAATACCTGAAAAAAGAAACTAGCCAGGAAAAAGTGGATACTGATGACTCTGAGTTGGACGAGGTTATTAAAAAAAAGAAACCTCTGTCAGATAGTGAAAAATCTGAGAAACCTGGCAGCTCCCGTAATGATGAAGTTATGACCGATACGGATTATTTCAAAAGTAGAGTGAGGAAAGATTGGTCTGATTCAGAAAGTAGTGAAGACGATGGTAGTGATAATGAAAGTGACAAAAGCAGTGAAGATGCAAATGCTGGTAATATCCTTGAACCTGATGATACAGAGGAATTTTTGAGTGATGGTCTCACCAGATCTAACAATGAGGCGCTTGAGCTTGTTGACCCTTCATCAAGTGTTAAGGATGAAAAAGAAGAAGATCTGGAGAGCGGACGATTATTTGTTCGTAATCTTCCATACACCACTACGTAATACATCTTCGTTCTTCTTTTTCCTTTTTTTGGGCGATTTAGTCAACTCAATATGTTGCACTGTTTTATGACTTTAATGAACCTAATACATGTTCTTGTTAAACTGATGGGTTTATGATTCAGGGAAGAGGAGCTGGAAGAACACTTTAGAGCATTTGGCAATGTCTCACAGGTTCATATTGTTGTTGACAAAGATACAAAGCGGTCCAAAGGAATTGCATATGTTCTCTATCCATTACCAGAATCTGCTGCTAGGTACCTGTCAATCATCATATCCAAATTCTAAGCTACTGCACTTTAACCTGCCAGAAGCACACTGATATACATGAGTTCTATGCATTATGTGTGTGTGTGTGTGTCTCTGTCTATATATATATATATATATATATATATAAATGTCTATTTTGCTTGTTCACAGTGCTGTTGTTCATTTATTGTTTCTTCCAGGGCATTAGCAGAGCTGGACAGTTCAATCTTTCAAGGACGATTACTTCATGTTATGCCAGCGAAGCAGAAAATTTCTCCAGAGAAGGCAGAGTAAGTGGTTTTCTCCTACTCACTTTAATGTTCATATCCATTGAGACCATTTGCTTATTACATTTATGTGAGAGAAGCTCTCTCTTTTTTCTTCTTAATATGGGATCTACCATGCTTTAATAAGATTGGTCATCTATTAATCTGTAGGACAATTGCTAATACCAAGCAATCATCAAACACATTTAAGCAGAAGAGACAAGAGGAAAAGAAGGCATCTGAAGCTAGTGGAAATACACAATCTTGGAATACTCTGTTTATGCGGCCAGACACTGTATGTACACTGTCAAATATTATAAGTTTATATCCATCTTTTTTCTGTTTGCTAGAAAGAGTAAGATCAACTGGTGATTTTATTGTGCTTCTGCATGTCTACATATTAGTCAGGATGCTCCTTGATTTTCGGTGTTCTTGTAACTTGTAACATGAAACACATCTTTTTAGGAAAACATTTAACTAACAACCAAACATTCGACTTGATGAGGATCTTTTTGTGGAGATTAAATATCCCCTAGCCCAACCAAACATTGTACAAATTAGCGGTGGATGCTTTGTTGTTTTTTTTGTTTGGGGGTGAGGGTGGAAGGGGATATGGACAGAAAATTTTAAAGATCTTTGATGTTTGCCGTAATAAACTGGGTTTATCTTGTTTACATTTGATCAGATTGTAGTTATTTTAGTTTTTACATTATTCTTCTTGTAAGATGATTTGGTAGTTCAAATTTTTTTAAGCTATCTTACTACTTCTCTGATCAATTTCTGAAATTCTTCAGGATCTTTAATTACTTTGCTTTTAGGTTGAGTATGCATCATACTGTATCATATTTTGATATTCTTCTCGAATGTAAATTGATCTCCGTCTGTTCTTCGAAATATTTTAGGTTGTTGAAAATATTGCAAGAAAATTTGGTGTGAGTAAAAGTGATCTTCTTGATAGAGAAGCTGATGATCTTGCTGTACGTATAGCATTGGGCGAGACTCAAGTGATAGCGGAGACAAAAAAGGCTCTTGCAAAAGCTGGAGTTAATATTGTTTCATTGGAAGAATATGCTGCTGGAAACACTGATGGGGAGAAACGAAGCAATCACGTTATTTTAGTTAAGAACTTGCCTTATGGTTCATCAGAAGGTGAACTTGCAAATATGTTTGGGAAGTTTGGGAGCCTGGATAAGATTGTTCTTCCTCCTACCAAAACTTTAGCTTTGGTATGTGCTTTTATCTTTGAAGCCTTTGGCTTGAAATGACTATTCTTGAACTGTAATGGTTATCTATCCGCTTTATGACTTTTTCCTCCAATAAGGTGGTAGTCACTCCCTTCCTTCAAGCTCAGTATCTGAAAAAAATTCTAGTTTGATACTAATAGATTATTTTTTGAAAATGATACTTATAGATTATGATTCTGTTGATGTGAGTATACGGGAATTGGTCTGACATAACAAGATTGTTTGCTGTTTCTGTTATTATTAACAATCAGGTTGTCTTCCTAGAACCGGCAGAAGCACGTTCAGCTTTCCGGGGTCTAGCATACAAACGTTACAAGTAAGTGTATACATCCATTTCTTACCTTCAATAAGAAAGGTGATTTTCTTAGTTGAACAAGTAGCAGTATATGTAGAGTCAAAATTTCATGTCATGATCGATGACAAAGTAAGATTATAAATACCCCTCAATCAATTGTGAATTTTCAATTACTTAAACTTTGCGAGGGTCCTATTACTTCTTCGTCTTTTCTGAAGTGGAATAAATGCCCCTTCCCATGAAACTACTAGATTTGCATTGGGAGGTGAAATATTGTGCCTGACATGTAATATTCCACGACTTAATTTTCTTAACCCTGTTTTGCCTTCCACCTTATTTCTTTCTTGCTCCACCTCTGTTGAATGGTGTTAAGTCAAATATCCCCAATCTAAATCTTACTGTTTCTCACTCCAACTCCAATAGTTCCTTTGTCACTGTCATCCCTTGTATTCTCGAAACAAGATGCAATTTATTGAGCTCAGTTCATGTTACTTAGAGAAGACTCAAAATTAGAAAGAAGCCGTGGAAGGAGAAGAAAGGAATTACATTATCTTTAATTTTGCTTTAGATAATTGAAAGTCCTTGAGAAATGGGGAAAGAGTTCCTTTTTGCTTTCTGGTGTCTTGCTTTAGAAAATGCCTTTCAGTTTTATATTTTGCAAGATTGAGATTTCTCCTAGTTCGCCTTTTGTTCTTTCTAGCATATATCATTTTTGCTGTGTTTCATATTCAATTATTTTGATAGAGTTCTGTAAGTTCGGAATTGTGAAGTAACTTTTTCCCCTTTGGTCCTAATGCAGGGACACTCCCCTTTATTTGGAGTGGGCTCCTGGAAATATTCTTGATCAACCAAGTGATTCAAAAAATGCTCTTGTTGTTGGTGAAGATGATGCAAAGAGAGCGCTGCTAGAGCAACAAGTGGAAGGAGTAACGGATCCAGATGTTGATCCTGATAGAGTTGAGGTATATGAACTGCAAAACTTATGTTGTTCAGAGACAGCTTGAATGGATTGGCATTTTAGTGAGGATTCTTGACCCAACTAGCTTGGGACTGAGATGTTTTTGCTGCACAAAAATGTGGAATATGTTACAAATTCTTAAACTAAGTCTTACATATATATTCAAGTTTTTAGTTAATTGGTAAGCAACTAGGGCCTGCATATGAATCAAAGTGGTTTTTGATGGATTATGGCTGATAGTCTGTAAGTCAAGCATTGGGAGAAAGAGATAGGTTCACAGAAAATCGGAAATAAATTATTCGTAAATATGATCCTTACTCTTGGTATCAGCAGACTATTGAATACTCATTGCATGCTGGTTCAGTTGCGCCACTATCACCAAAGAATCATTCTATTCCCTGGCACTGAAAACAAAAAGAGTTCTGTTATTGGAAATAAGTGTAGGGAATAGCAATGCAGTTTTAGAATTCCTTGTTGCCTCTTGGTTTGTTCTAGCAGCCTTGATTTCCCATGTTTGTTTACTCTTTCATTAACCAATTGACATTCTTGTTTGCCATCTTTCCAGTCACGATCACTGTATGTCAAGAACCTAAATTTCAAGACGTTGGATGAGAGCTTAAAAAAGCATTTCACCGATCACATAAAGGATGGACGAATATTAAGTGTGAGGGTAAGTTCTTTTAGCTAGAAATCTGAGACTTTTACTATCTGAGCACAGTATTTCCTTCTTGCTGCATGAGAAAATAACTCCTCTTCATCCAACACCTATTAATATTATTCTGTGAAGGTGAAGAAGCATGTAAAGAATGGAAAAAATGTCTCTATGGGTTTTGGATTCGTTGAGTTTGATTCTGTTGATACAGCAATCAACGTTTGCAAGGATTTGCAGGTAAGCTTTCTGATTTGAACTCTGTCTATACTTTTCAGGCTCTTATAACTAATTTTCCAACTTCCCTCTTGTCATTCAGGGAACTGTTTTGGATGGCCATGCACTTATATTGCAACTTTGTCACACTAAGAAGGACCAATTACCAAAGAGAGCTGAGAATGACAAGAGTTCAACTAAGTTGCTTGTTAGGAATGTTGCTTTTGAGGCAACTGAAAAGGATCTCAGGCAATTATTCAGTCCATTCGGGCAGGTACATTCTCTTAACTATTGGTAACATAGGGTGATACTATGTAGTAAAAAAGGTGATACTAGGTTTCCCTGTGCTGGAAGCGCCAAAGGTAGTTGAGGATTAATATGTCTGCGAGGCACGAGCATGCATGATATCCTGTACAGTTTCATTTTGATTCCACGTGAGACTTTTTTGTGTGGAACTCATAAAGTTGCACTTATGCTGATGATCTGTTGGTCTGAATCGTGAAAACTGAATTTCACCTGATTAATTATTGTTGCTAATATTTTAAAATGGTGGTATCTGCGTCAGTTTACCCAGACCTCCAGATGAGGGGTGGTGAAAAGATGAGGTATGATGTTAGCCTTGGATATGATATAAGAAGAAACAGAAGAGGGATGGGAAAAGATGAGGGTGGATAAAGAGGGGGAGAACTGGGGAAGGATGTGGACGTGGCTTAGTAGCCACAAATGACGTATACTTTGTGGATAACTAAATTGGCTTTAAGGTTGTGTTCTTATTCTAGTTATAATAGGCATAATGATGGCATTTTTACATGAAGCTAGACTCAGGAAAAGATTACACCCTTGCCTTTTGGCTCAAATCTTGAGAGCCAGCTGAAAAAGATTTGCAATCATATGATCCTTGGCTCTTGATCGTTCCAGAACCCTTTTGGACACTACATGTTCTTTTTGCTGTATTATTTTTTGATTGGAAAAAAAACAGATTAAACTATAAGGTCTTATTTCAGCCATACTTCTACTTTTCTTGGTAAACTGTTTTATCGAGATTTAGGTGAGTATTTAAGATTCTCCATTCTGTAAATGCTTTTGTTCGAGGATCCAGCGATAGTGGAATGTGTTTTGGAAATCATGTGTCTGAAAGATGTTGATTTAGACAGAATGGTGCATGGTAATTAGCAGATGATCTAGCCACTAGGAGCTAGGTCTAGAAAAAAAAATTATGATGATTTGGTCGCTTGAAAGTCTGACGTGTATGTTTTTTTTTTTTGCATTTGTCAATCATGTTTTCACATATCTATTTATCTCAATGTCTTTTCCGTTGACCTCAAAATCAAATTCATCCTACAGATTAAGAGTTTAAGGCTGCCAATGAGGTTTGGGAACCATAGAGGATTTGCATTTGTAGAGTTTGTCACGAAGCAAGAGGCAAAGAACGCCATTGAAGCTCTATCCAATACTCACTTGTATGGGCGCCATTTGGTATGTGATCTTGCAATTCTCAGGCATTGTATATAGCCTAGCTAAATATCACCAAATAATATGTTATGTGTATGTTTACTTCTCAGGTTCTGGAGAGAGCCAAGGAAGGTGAGAGCCTAGAGGAATTACGTGCTCGCACAGCTGCACAGTTTACTACTGAGCAAAATGGGTTTCAAACTACTAAATTATCAAAAAAGAGAAAGCAAATGGCTGTACTGGATGATGGGAGTTCTAAATTCGGGCGAATTGCTGATTAATACTCTTCACAACTCAGTCACATGTAACATGAGGATGAGTTTTTTCTCTCTTTTATCCCCAATCAGTTGCCCTGTATAGGTTAAAAGCTACTAATTCTGCAGTCTTTGTAGCAAATAGCTCTAAGACCAGAACTTGTTTAATCATTTCACAATCAATGTGGTGGGACTTGATAGTTCTCTTTGTATACTAAATTAGCCATTTTTTATTTGGGATAAGATCTACCCAGAACTGAGTGTTGCAGTTTTGTTTATTAATGTAATGTTTTTACATCCTCTTCAGTTTGTAGTTTATGAAAATTTTCCAGTCAGATTGTGACAAAATATCAAAGTAGGTAAACAAAGTTGAATTCTTTGGATGTTTCTTCTGTATTATTTTAATCAAAAAATATTTATAAACCCTTTTGTATAGTACAGTGTGAAAACATGGACAATAGGTTAATTCGAGTCCAAATTTTTTGATTCATTATATAAGAAAAATGGAAGGGAAGATTTAAATAAAAAAGGACAAATTAGTGTTGACGCTTTGAATAGTAGCATTTTTTTCCCTTTTCAACACCTATTTGTCTTCACAAATGATCACCAGCCATCAATTATTATCACCACCGGTTAATACTTAATAGTCACTACATTATCATTAGTCAATACTAGTCTTGGTTGACATTCACAATCAATAATCAGAAAATAAATTAAAATATTTTATAGATATAATATTAGATGAATTTATATTTATTAGGTGTTTTGTTAAAAAAATAACGTATATTTGGACGTTGATAAATAAATAATCTTTACTTATTAAGTATTTAGATTATAATGCATTTTGATATTCATATTGTACCATATAAATCTTGATATTAGATATCTATTTAGACTCAGATAATTAGTTTTGATAAAAAAATGTGGCTTATTAGTTCGGTAAGGAAGAAGAATTAATTGTTCTAAGATTATTATTAATAATATGTAATCTAGTAAAACATTATAAAGTGAAGAGCCGACGCTGCAAAATTGATTTGGATAGAGAGAAAAAAGAATTATAACACGAGAAAATTAAAAAATATTTATAGCGTCCATCTTTTTTTAACTTTTCTTATTGACTACTTGTATATATTTTGCAATCGCTAAGTGAATTGTAGCCCAAATAATTTCAAGAAAAAGAATTGTTTCTCTTTGTCTCAAGAACCTCTACTTTCTACTACTGTTTTGGGGCGATTCATTTGTTCATCATTTGTCTAAATTGGGTTGCATTTCCGGTCCTTCTGCCTCTTCTTTCAACTGGGTATGTCTCAATTTTCACCTAATTCTCTGGTTTCTTTAGGGTTTTAATCTTTTTATTCATATTGTTAAGTTTCGTGATTCTTTCTGTGTGGATTTACTTTTTTAGTGTATTTCTCTTCGTTATTTCTTCTTCTGTATATGAGATCCCTATTCATTTTTCTGGGTTTTAGTATTTGATGATTTTACTTTACTGTAGTTGATGTTATACGTTGTTGCTTTGTTAGAATTACTAGCTTTATTCGTTTTCTTTAATTCTGCTCATAGTGTACCATTGGGGTCTTCCTTGTTACTTGGTGAAAGTTTGTGATACTGTTTATTTTTAGTGATTTCTTGATTTATTTTTGTGTTTGTTCTGAATCTTGATAGAGGCAATGTCGCAAGGTTACGCAATTGAGCTCTACTTTGATCCTGCACTTGAAAACCAGGTCTTGAAAGCCTGGAATGTATTGGCTCGGCGCCAGATTAGTACTCAGCTTATTGAAATTGAGTCTAGACCTCACATTACCCTCTTCTCGAGTCCATTTCTTGATCCATCGAAGATTGAGAACGTTGTAAAGAATTTTTCGTCCAAGCAAGAATCATTGCCTCTGTCGTTTGGTTCAATTGGAAGCCTCCCAAGTGACGACAATGTTCTATTTCTTGCCCCAACTCCAACTTTGTCTCTCCTTCAGTTCCACTCACAACTGTATGATGCTATGAAAAAGGAGGGCATTGAGATTGCGGAGGAGCATCGTCCTGATACATGGATTCCTTATTGCCCAGTAGCTGACGAAGTGCCTAAAACTCGTATGGGCGAGGCATTCACTGTTTTGAGGGATCTGAAATTACCTGTTGCTGGATATGCTACGGAAATTGCACTTGTTGAGTATCCACCAGTTCGTGAAGCATTTTCTTTTGTGCTTGGTAATACAGTTGAACCATGAGGCTTCAGACATGTAATTGTGTTGATTTTAGTTTAGGTTTTTACCTTCTGTTTCCTACATAGTTGCTGTTTTAGAACCTGATATAGATGGTTAAGAGTGCTATTGTCGTTGCTAAATCGTCATCTGCTTTGATGAAATATTGAGGTCATTTCTGATTCTTTTCTTATCGTCCGTACTTGCAATTGAGTTTTTGATCTCATATGTCAGTGTTGTTGATAATAACATGCTTATTTTCTTCTTATCAATGGAAAATCTCTGTTGGACCGCTATTACCATAGAGACATTATATGCTTATGTGTTCTATCTTGTAAATCTTGTACATGGTCTTGGCTTATGTGTTCTACTTTGTCAGTCTTTAATGTGGTTTGTTTCATTCGAATGTAGTATATTTAAGTTCTTGTTAAGTTTAGCAAGCTTGAATCATGTGAGGTAAATTTGCTTGTGTTAAATGATGTTGAATATAGATTTTGCTTGTGTTTAATAATGTTGATTTTGACATCAGTGGGTACACCTTTTGATTTGCAACTCTCAAAGATCACATGCTTTCTTTAGATTGTAAGATATTGTGGTGCTTGTTGATTTTGATCGGATTAAATCATGTGAGGGAAGTACAGAATCTACCAGTTTTGTATGGTTGGTAAAGCAAATAACATTTGGAAAAACATGAGGCAGAAGTTGATTGATATACAAGCTGGCAAATGGAGAAAATGACAAACTGTCCATTATGTTTGGCGTTGGTTTTAAGTAATCCTTTTTCATCAAGGTTTCATATAGTCCTTTAAGTAAACACCTGAGAAATTTAGTCCTTTATGTTTTGCCATATTTTATAAGTGAAAACAACCAAGCACTAAGACAGTTGCTTGTTACTACATGATCTGGGATCCCCTATATAAAAACAAAACAAAGAAGGGATCCCATTGTACCATGAAACTTATTCCTATAGTGAATTGGTATAGTCTAGTCTGCTGTCTTCATCCTTTACATCTTGAATGTTGCACCTAAAGCCAAAAACCACAGACATCTGAACTTTAACAACTACGGATTCTCTTTAAATAAAATACAGTTCCTTACTCCCCAAAAGATTCTACGGATACAAGCTGCCCAGTGTGATCCATGTTCTTTTTGGTGTTTTCTAATCCTTCTATGCCCCAAGTGGACAACAATTCCTTCACTGTTTTAGGCATTACAAATGGTATATTGCATAAGTTCTAGAGTTGTCTAGCCATTGTGCAGTTCATGGCCTCCTTATTACACAAATATCATCTGCTAAATATTATCATACCCTTCACAGTAGATTGCATTGGGTTAGGCAACCATTGTTGTTTAAGAAGCCACATGAAACATGCTACTTAATATGGGGGCTTTACTTTTCCACATCTGATGCTAAGGCAAGTGATATTGCTTTCCATATCCTTGTTTAGCTCCACTGTAACATGAACCAACTGAGAGAATTCCATTCCTTTGTCTTTCCAATGCTAGCTGATCTTCCTCTTCTGCATTTACTTCACCTTCTCATCTTTTAACAAGAGGGCAGTCCTTGGTACTACCCAACCAAAACTGAGCAATTTTGGTCTCCACTATATTTAAAAATGTACGTGTGAAATCATTTAAATTAGAGAAACCGTCAGGGTGGACTTCTCTTCTCCCAATTATCTGATTTTTAATTTTGTTGTCGGCCTCTGTGCTTGTTTTCTGGTGCTGATCTGGTCTGATTCAGCTTGTTCTTTTGGGAGGTTCTTCATAAGGTATGAATTGAAGAAAAATTTTCCCATGGTTTCTTCAGTTTAAACAGTTGATGTGTTTCTCAGGAACATAAAGGACTATTACTGTCCAATGTGACCCCCAAACACAAGGGACTTTTTTGTCATTTTCTCACTACACTGCTATGAAAATGCCTTTGGACAATGTGACCTTGGGCTAGGCTTTGGAAATACTGGATTGCTCACAGAGGCGTCCTGGTAAAACGCAACTGCTGTCTTCTGCAATTTTGAATTTGTGAAGCTCTTATTTCATAGTAGAGAACTTCCAAGTTCAATATTTGTAGGATAGGTTAACTTCTTTTGCATTTAACTAACACATTAGGAACTTGGTCTCAGTAGTATTGATTGATATTGAAAAATAAGACCCCATAATTCAAGTTGGTGTAGCCTCTTTATGTAGTTGTACATAAAATGTGTGGTATTCTATATTTAGAGATGGTTATAGTTGTTGAAAAGTGTAGATCTTTGAAGTGTAGCTTGTACTGCTGAGCTCAGACGTGAAAATCCTAATATAATGGTATAACTTTTGTAGCATAGTGGTGGATTTCTGGCTGCCATACTTTGAATCTTAGACAGATGTTTGTGCACAAGTACATGGCGGTCTTTGCATATTGTGCGTAAGCTAAATTTTATGTTGGCAGCATGACTTGCATCAAAGTTTCTATGAAATGTCATAGAACTTAAGTTGTGGTTAGCAGGTTTCAGTGAATGAGTGTTCCGTCAAGGACTAGTCCGAATCGAGTCGAATCGAATCAAATAAGTTTTTTCTTCATTCCACAACTATATACTAAAAAGTTTTCATTACGAAGATCACAAAAATACATACATCAAGAAGCTTTCTTTCCAAATATTAAGAAGGCTTGAGATCTACTAAAACAACAATTTTCACTCACCAATTCTTGTAATGCCTTCTATTTTCAAGTAAAATTTTAGTTTAAGCACAATTCTAACTTATTTTTAACTTTTACTTCCAACTTAAATTTTTTATGTCAGCCAAATAGGTGTTAAATTTTGAATCGATCAAACACTATTTCTATAATTTGGAACAAATAAAGTAACATAGGCGTCTTATTTGAAAAAATAAAAATAAAATAATTCCAAGACCTATTGCTTCAAACTTGCAATAATTATGATTCTTAAATCTTCCCAAACTTTTTAATAAGGAAAAATTACTTAAAATACACCTCTTATTTTAATATAATATCTATAAAAAAAAATTACCATCTAAAAGATTCACAAATTTCCTCTCGGATACATCAAGCGCCTCTTGCTGATATATCTATATCCTCCTCTCAGTTCCCATTGTATCCGGATGTCTCTGATATATCTGAAAGTCCAGTACTCTATCCGAAAGTCCAGCGCTGTATCCAAAATCCATAATCTTTAGGGATTTTCTTAATTTGGAAAAGAGCCGAAAAATAACGTAATTAACTCTTAAGAGATTTATTTAAATTAGTATAAATTATAGGAACCACATATTATAAATACAAAATGACCTTTTATCCCTTTTAGAATTGAAATTACTAAAAATCCCTTAAAATTCAAGGAAGCGGGATACATCCAAATGGCACGGGATACATAAGTCCTGATACATCATATTTTGCATCTGCTGCTATTAATTAGGAGTAATTACCGTGATTTCTGTTATTTGTAACTGAAATCACGTAATTAATGCTATACAGCTTGTGTAACTGATTAGTAAATTCAAATTTTAAATTAGATGATCTTCATAAATCAAAATTATTCTTGTAAAAGTTGATCTGCATACTAAGAAACAAAAAAAAAAGGTTTGAAGATGAATATCTCAATTCTGCTGCGGCATTCTGAAATTTGGGTAAGCGATGTTAATTATGAAGGTTACAAAGTTGATGGTATTGTTGTTGGCCATTCCATTTCATTTGGGAATCTGAAAACGTTGATTTTATCAGAGCTTGAGATCGACATTGTTACAAAGGATATTGAAATACGATACATTGTCGAGGGAAGCTCATGTCCATTGAAAATCAAAAACGACATGGGTGTGAAACTTTATTTCGAAGTAAAAAAGAATGCATCTGGAATCGGCATGTATCCGCTTTGTATTGATACAACTGATAAAATTTTATAAATAACTAGATTCAACAGTGGTGCATTTTCAATGTAACAGTAATTCTATATGAGTTTGTTTGTGTATGTGATGTATCATATACATGCATATTATTGAAAATATGTTATATGTTACGTGTATATTGTCTTTTTAGTTATTCAAGTGTACAAAAAAATTGACTTGTTCAATTGTTTACTATATGATTCGTGTATACAGCCTTATGAGTTATAAATTTGATATATTATATTCAACAGTGTTGGGTTTCAATGTAACAGTAATTAAAGATGAGTTTATTTTTGTATATTATGTATCAGATACATTCGTATGATTGAAAATATGTTATATTTTTCGTGTATACTCCCTTATGAGTTATTCTAGTGTCCCAAAAATAAGTAGGGATAAATGGTTATTAAGATAATTAAAGGAGTGTAGTTAAGTAATTTTTCCTTTAAATTATACTAGTCCACTTGATTTAAACACACATTTCATATTGGAAATTACATTAAAGATTCACTACTTCAAACATCATTCATTGTTTGGGCTGAAAATATGGGCCACAGCCCATAGATCTTAAATTTGGGCCTTATACGAATCCGGGTCATGTATAGTCGGCGACAAGGTTCATCTACTTCAGAATCTCAAGCTCCCGCTTCTCTGCAAAAATCCCTCGTCGACGGTAATCATCCTATCGGACAGAAATTTCCGGCCGTTTTTGAACAGAGAGGGGTTTGTTTGGGCACTCCATTGTTTAATCAGGTAAATATCTTTTCGTTTGCTTCCTGTAATATAAAATTGAGTATTATTTTTTGGTGCGTTAAGGTTGGTTAGGTTGTTTATGTTCAAATAAACACATTTAATGTTATGCATCTGTTGGCTTCTTTTTTTTGGGCGGACTAGTATTTAACTTAATTTTCCTATCTTTTCTCATTTGAGATGAGATGAGATGAAATGACACGGAACGAAATTATCAGCATATTATTGGGCTTTCTTGCTTTAATAAGTTAAGGTAAAAGTAGTTTTCTGGATTGCAATTGCTTGAATGACAAGTGAAGTGGTTAGCATGTTCGTAGGGTTTGCCTTAGGAAAAAAAAATTGAGGATAGAAACCTTTATTTGGGGTTCTTTTTTATTTTTTATAATTTTAGTTATTTGTGCTCAAGTCTATCTGCCATAGCTGAATGATTGTTTTTCTTTTTTTTCCAATATGGAATCTGCTGCAACTTGCAGGAATAGAAATGTTAGGCATCACACCGATATTGCCCCTTCCGGCACCCCCGTTGGATGGGAATCTGGGACCAACACCTTTAGCTCAGGTGGTAGAGGAACCAAATGATGTTAAGATGGAAGAGAATGAAGAGGAAAACAATAAGGACAAGGTTCCAGCATCTGTTGCAACACATACGAGAACTATTGGTATCATTTATCCCCCTCCTGATATTAGGAGTATTGTTGACAAGACTTCACAGTTTGTGGCGAAGAATGGTCCGGAATTTGAGAAGAGGATTGTTCTAAATAACGCTGGCAATGCAAAATTCAACTTCCTGAATGCTTCTGATCCTTACCATGCCTATTATCAGCACCGTTTGGCTGAAGCTCGCGCACAGAATCAGGGTTCTGGAGAGCAGCCTACTCAGCCAGAAGACAAAGAAGCAACCCCTGCTCCTACCGCTGATGATGCTGAGGCAACTGCAAAACCTGACCCATCAGCTCAATTTAGACCTGTCAGAAAGGTTCTTGAGCCACCTGAGGCAGAGCAATATACTGTTCGACTCCCTGAAGGGATCACAGGTGAAGAAATGGATATCATAAAGCTGACATCACAATTTGTGGCCAGAAATGGGAAGTCTTTCTTAACAGGGCTGACAAGCAGGGAGATAAATAATCCCCAATTTCATTTTCTAAAGCCTACTCACAGCATGTTCATGTTTTTCACTTCACTTGCGGATGCGTATTCGAAAGTTCTGATGCCTCCTAAGGGCTTGACGAATAAGCTGCAGAAGAGTGCTGCTGACATGACAACAGTCCTAGAGCGTTGTCTGCATCGGTTGGAATGGGAAAGATCACAGGAGCAGGCTAGACAGAAAGCTGAAGATGAGATAGAACAGGAGAGGGTGCAGATGGCTATGATTGATTGGCATGATTTTGTTGTTGTTGAGACGATAGATTTTGCTGATGATGAGGATCAGGATTTACCTCCACCTATGACGCTTGAGGAGGTTATAAGGAGGAGCAAGATGCCTACATTGGAGGAAGAGGAATATGTTGAGCCTGGAAAGGAGGTGGAAATGGAGATGGATGAAGAAGAGGTGCAGCTTGTTGAAGAAGGTATGCGAGCTGCGACGCTTGAAGAGAATGGTGGTGTCAAGAGTGCTGAAACCATGGCAATTTCAGGAGAAAATGATCCACCAATGCGGATTGTGAAGAACTGGAAGCGGCCTGAAGAGAGAATCCTGGCAGAAAGGGACCCAACTAAGTATGTTGTCTCTCCTATAACTGGTGAGTTAATACCTATTAGTGAGATGTCTGAACATATGAGGATCTCTCTCATTGATCCGAAGTACAAGGAACAGAAGGACAGGATGTTTGCGAAGATTAAGGAAACGACTCTTGCTCAAGATGATGAGATCTCTAGGAACATTGTTGGGCTTGCACGAACTCGTCCAGATATATTTGGTACTACGGAAGAAGAAGTTTCAAATGCGGTTAAGGCTGAGATTGAAAAAAAAATAGAAGAGCCGAAGCAGGTCATATGGGATGGTCACACAGGTAGCATTGGCCGCACTGCAAGCCAGGCAATGTCTCAGAACAGTGGAGAGGATCAGAATGATGGTGCAAATGATGTAAGAAACCTTCCTGGTCCACAGGTTCCTCCACCTCCTAGACCCGGTCTTCCTTCCGTTAGGCCACTACCTCCACCTCCTGGGCTTGCGCTGAATATTCCTAGGCCTCCTAATACATTCCAGTATTCCACACCTACCATAGCTGGTGCTGCTCCGCCTCCACCTCAACCTCCTATGGTTAACATGATTCCTCAGGTTCGGCCCCCACCTCCTCCCATGCTACAACTACAAGGTCAGCAAAACCTCATGGTCAATCGTCCCCCAATGCCTCCATCAATGGCTATGAGTTCGCATACCCTTACTATTCCACCACCTCCTGGATCACAGTTTACACCTATGGGAGCACCTCGGCCCTTTGTTCCCCACCCGATGTCCCAGCCGGGAATGTCTATGGTCCCGCCTCCTCCTATGCCCCAAGGAATGCCACCACCTCCTCCACCAGAAGAAGCTCCTCCTCTCCCTGAAGAGCCAGAGCCGAAGAGGCAAAAGCTTGACGAGTCTGTTCTCATTCCTGAAGACCAGTTTTTGGCTCAGCATTCGGTGAGGATAGCTTTAAAAGAACACTTTTACATAATTGTCTGTTTCATGTTCTCTTACATCCATGCAAATCTTACTTTCTGCTGGGTTATATTGCAGGGACCTGCAAGGATCAATGTATCTGTGCCGAATACTGATGAAGGGAATCTCAAAGGACAAGTTCTGGAGATCACCGTGCAATCTCTTACCGAAACCATTGCCAGTCTGAAAGAGAAGATTTCTGGGGAGATCCAGCTTCCTGCGAACAAACAAAAGCTGAGTGGAAAGGCTGGTTTTCTCAAGGACAACTTGTCTCTTGCATACTATAATGTTGCTTCTGGAGAAACACTCAGTCTCTCTCTGAGAGAACGTGGTGGGAGAAAGAGATGAATGAGGATTTATTTGACATGGCTTTCCAAGGTTTATTTTGCAACTATTTGGCATACTAATCCTTGTTATGAATTTAAAGAATTCTCCTTTCTTCTTTCATGTTATTTTGGAGATTATACTGGTCTTGTACTTCTAGATTTTCTTTCTGCAATTTAATCAATTTTATCTTTCTGATGGTTGTGGGTATCTACTACAGATTTTGGCATGTTGGCGATCATCGATGATGACAACAGGAAGCTTACTAGTTCTATTCCTATAAGATGCAATGACTGTGGGTTATGTTTATGTTACTAATTTGTGCGTCTTAACATGTGCAGTTGCTCCACCCTCTAACTAGAGCCCAGTTGTTATTTTGTTGTATCTTTTGAGTCCAAGGCCATTTTGGGATTAGAACTTTTCTGATGTCAAACATTCCTTACAATTTTAGAGGCTTTCCTTGGCAATTAATATTTCAAACTCTTCTGTGGATTTAGGACCTATTTCTGTAGAAGATGTGTGTGTCGTTGTTGGCGATGCTTGTCCCAAGCACACCTGCCTCATATGTGGTGCGTTTTTGGGGCACTTGAGCCCCTTTGTTCAAATCCTATGTAGCTTCATTCTCTTCATTTGCTTTTGTGTAGTCTGCTGTCTGGAGAAAGTGGCTAAGGTTTCTCTGATGCCTTTATTTTATCAACACAGCTTTACCCCTGTTAGAGGTTGTGATGTATACTGTATTGGTCAGTTGTATTATGAGGCTCTATCTTGGTAGAAAAAGCAGGTATTGTTTTTTGCTCTTTTTATTGGTGTGTACGGTGTATTTTTTTATGAGAACCTGTTGGCAGACATCAAAGATTCAACACTTGCCCTTTTGCAGTTTGTCCGTGCTTTTGGAGGAGGTTGCAGATTGATGATTGATAAATGCTTCATATGTAATCTTTGGGAATGCCTTATATTCTGGCAGATAATGTGCCGCCAGTAGTTTTAATTTGTTAATGATTCTTAAGGGAGTTGGTTTGGTAGCTTATATATGCTTTGTGTGTTTGTCCTGTTTGTAGCTTGATCCACCCCATTTTTATGGGGTCCAATTATCTTAACTGCACTTTCAACTGATGATGACAGAACTAGTGACATTTCACAGCTAGGAATGTGATCGACATACTTTTAAGAAACTGCTTTCTATGGGATCATGTTCTGGCCATGTATTTCTATCTTTGCAGCTTTCCCTTAATAAGCAGAAGTTAGTTTTTTGCACATCCATATAAGTGATGAGTCGCAGCTTCATGTTTGTATAGCCAACTTGTGCTTGTAGTAGAGTGCTACCTTCTTCCAACTATTTGATTATGTATGAGCTAGTGAGAAGGGATTAGAGGGGTCGTAAAAGTAGAAGAGGAGAGATGAAGTCTAAGATAGTGAATATGTACTTCATTTGGGTGATAGGTCGTATTTTGAGTGATGGTTGAGCTGATGCCTTTACTTATAACTAGTGTGAGGGATTTAACATTTAGTCATTATGCCTCGAACAAGTATTAACTAAATCCTTTTCAATATTCATGTCATTAAATCCGAATAAAGCAAGAATGCCACTGTATGTGAAAATACTCTTACAAGTACAATTCATTCTTTATTGAAATTAGTTGATTCTAAATCGAGTGAAATTGACGCAAAAGATTCCCATCATTGCCAAGTTATTAATTATAATCAAGAAGAACTCCGCAATGCATGTCATGTGTTCACAATTTATACTTTCATCGTAATTAATTAACATGTGTTTTATTTCACTAAGTCACGTAACAATGTTGATTTAAGAAGGATGCAATTGCTGAATAATGTAAAGAGCAATGGGTTGCCTTCGCAAGTATATTTTGTTCTACATGTCCTTTTAACACAAGTGAATCCTGCATTTACATCTCAAAACTCTATTATACACAAATGGGAAAAGCCAGTTCTTTATGGACTAGAGAGTTGGCAAACCAGCATCAAGTATCTGGTTTTCCTCTAAATATGACTCTGTTCTTCATCTCCTTCAATATCCATCACGTCGAAAAGTATCCAAGAGAAGGATGGGAAATCATACATTAGCTCCCGGAAATACTCATCATACCGAGCTCTGTCGTAGAGGTTCAGTTTCATGATGGACAACCTGATTCTGATTGTGGTTGTCGAGAGGCATGTACTGCGACATGATGGCCATAATCTCTGAGTCCATGTATGACTACAAAAATTTACCAATAGTTAGCATAATTGTTGTTGTAGCGTAAGTATGACTATTAAGACTGTAATAACTACTCGATATGCTTACCCGAAGTCTATACTTGTAAAAGGTGTAACCAGCTAAACCAGCCCCCACTGCAATGGCTAGGAAAGAGAACATAAGGACCCGTCCGATCTTTGATGAGTGTCTTTCTGTACGTTTAAGAAACAAAGGTAATATTGTAAGTTCATCTTGTTATGTCATGAAAGATTATTATCGTGAAAACGATGCTTTGCATCATAGCAAAATGCAAGTTTTTATTGGAGGGAGTAGTTTATGGTTGAACTTTTGAAGTTGAAGCTCTGCTAGCTTAAAAGAGAAACAACATTTGTTGTTAGTGCTGAATCAACTTTTTCTTACCTATACAAGTATCATGCTCCATTATGTAGAGTTGATTCCCTTTGCACTTACACTCGAATCCACCCCATGTGTCCTTACAGCTGCAGCCATCACACTGACAAACAAGTCCTTCCTTGCATTCATCTACATCTGATTTTTGTTGTTGTTGAAAGGAACGACATTTGAATCAGTACTTAACAAACACGAGAAAATTTTAGTGTCGCAAAAGGATCTACAAGAATGTTACATACCTTCACATTTATGGCCATCCCCTTTAAAACCATACGGACACTTACAGCCTGATAGTTCACCCTCCTGCTTTGCGTTAAACCAGATTTTAGCACATACAATGGTTTAATCTTGACTAAATACAGTTAAAGAAAGTATTGATTTTACTGAACTGAACATGCTGAATACGTTTGCCCATTTCTGGTTTCTGACCAGCATCCTCCATTGTTTACCGAACACCTTCCAGGTCCAACGGCTGTCAATCGATTGCAAGCCAGTTAGAGGGGAAAAAATATTTAAGTCATCCAATTCGATAGGCCAATTGTCAATTAACAGACATATAACTAAAGAACAAGAAGCAACACTTCCTTACCTTCACAAGATGTGTATCCATCTCCTTTATACTGAACGCCGTTCACCAAAGGGCACTCACAAACTCTTCCTCTATATGTATCCTTTAGAACAACACAAGCATGAGGTTCATGTAAAACGTTGTTATATATACCACAATAGTTTTCCACGAAGGAAGATGATAACTTCATAGAGGTTTCAGAGAGCATTATTGTCCATACCTTGCAGGCAGTTATGTTAGATTTAGGATCCCGCCAACAGCCACCGTTCCTTTCTAGGCACTGGTTTGTTTCAAGATCTATTGTTCATTGAGCATATAAGCAACAATTAGCTAACTCTTTCAATTTTATGCAATAACTCTGGTAGTCAAGATCCTGAAGAAAGGAATGGTGTCAAACCTCCACTTAAACATATCGAAGGTTCAGTTGTTTCCTTAAAACCAGCACATATGGCTTTTAAAACAGCAGTCCTCTCCAATTTCCCTTAAAGAAAAAGTAAAAAAGAACTTGAGTACTCAAAGAGTGATCCGCGGAGAATATTATATCCCCCTGAAGATTTATCAATAAGAAAGCTACAAATATAAGCTATTAGTTAGTCTATGTTGAACTTATTTTTCTACATCTACATCGTACCTCGATATTGAACATCATTGATGACCATTGTCGGTAAGATTGTCACATCTCCACGAGGTCCTCGGCCAACCTATTAAGGGAAACAAAAGAAAAAGTTGTGTTTATATGTAACATGTTCATGATAACATAGATATTTATATCTGTAAAATCACAAAATGGTCAATTATGTCACAAATTATGAAATGATTAGAGATTTTCCGAAATGAAGATACCTGGAGGTCTTGCTCAGTCTTTAACACATCATTTTCTACATTAGCCTCTGGATCGCCCATGCATTTCTTTATCTTGTCAACCGGTAGATCTGATGAAACGAATAAAAACTCAAAGAGTAACTACTGAGAACAGTATAAATTATCAATAATGACCAAACAAAAAAGAACTCGAAAGGGAGATACCAAGTGATTTCATGACCTCCTCAGCACATTCTTTGCTGTATCGCTTTTGCTTCATTGAACATCTAATATGAAAATCAGTCACATAGTCCCACCAAACCCAAGAACGGCTACTCTCATTTGCAACTCTATGCACACAAAGCTGCCTCAAGTTCTCAAAGACAACGTCCTTCCCTTGGTACCCCTCCCCAAAGTCCTGCTCTGGATCAGGAGCGCAATATCTCCCGTGATTAATGCACTGAGATTTGCACTGGCTGCTAAGAATGAAAGCTTCAGGACAGTACCAAGTAATATAATGAGGCGTGAACATAGTATAACCGCCCTTCTCAAGTATTTGAGCATGTCCTTTGAAGTTCTTGATGAAATTCATCTGCTCATCACAACGAACCCCACACTCATCGTTGCTATTAGTCCACAATTCATACTCAACTCGCTGATCAGGATGAGGCATTGACTCCGTCCAATCCATTTTGATCACAACTTCCTCTCCCTTCTTAAGAGCTTCTTTCAATGTGTCACCAAAGGACTTTTCAATCAATGCTGACGGGATACCAATCTTCTCGATGTATCCATTGGCATCCGTACTTTCTTCAGGAGAATCCATAGTTATAAGAGCCTCATCTATACTATCAGCAACTAGGACTGCAGCTGCTCCAGCTTGTTGCCCATTCCATACCTTCAAAGCAAAATAGCAGTCTGGAAGAAAAAAATTGTTTACATAATTATCATAAACATATAACTTCATCTAATACGTCAAACTTTCTCGTAAACTCTGCGTAGAAAAACGAATATCCATATAGTTGATAGTGGCTACTCAACTAAAGAAATAGATTCTGAAACTCCCTTCAACTCCAAGAAACAGTAAAATAACTCATAAGTCTCTAACTTCACTTAGAAGCAAAACCTAAAAGAAGTGTAAGTTTCTCCAACTTAATTAGAAATAGAATTTAGCTCCTTTTAACTCCAATAGATACTCAAATATCAGCAATAACCTCTAAGATTTAGAATTTAAACTCTATATTTGTAATCAAGAAAAATTAATTACTAATACTTGTTGTTAATATCACAGAATTCAGAACTCATAAACTTTAAATTCTGATTCCGTTTCTCGAGCCATGGGGAGTGATTAGATACAGAGACGAACATTACATCGAATCAAAAATCAAAAACTTCAAATCAACCAAAAATTTAATCTTTTAATTTTTCGAAATTAAAATAAAAATTACCTCCACGATCAAGAAGAAGGATATTAGGACGATGACCCTTAGATTTGAAGGGTTTATCACCATCAAATTCAGCGCAGCCATTAGCACCTTTACTAGGATAAACAACAGTTCCAACTAAAGAACCACCATAATCAGGAACACCAAAATTACCAATAGAGGCATCATGCTTCGAGTGCATTGAATAAGGCGACAGAACACTTATACTGTTCTTCTCAACTATAAACCTTGCCTGAATTAGCACAACGTTCGATACTATCAAGGAAAAAAACAGAAGTTGAAAAAACAGAGCAGCCATGTTTGCAGGAGAGTGTAAAGGTACAAGCATATTTAGTATTGGTACAATTTGTAATGTTTGGGGTTTCAAAAAGTTTGTAAGAGGTGTAAAGAGGAGAAAGAAACAGATGGATTACATAAGGGGGCAAAAATCAAGAAAGTGTCAAGAGAAGACTCTGTGAACAGAGGAGACTTTTTGGAGTTTTTGTGTGTAATCTTCTTCTTCTTGAATTGTTTACTTCTTTGTATGACGTAGAAGAAACGAAAGAGGGGGTGGGGTGGGGTGGGTGGTGGGGTGAGCGTGGGTGGGTGGGTGGAAGGTGGTGGAAGGAGTCAGAGCAACTACCAAAGATGGCAACTGCTAATTTTCCTAACTGATATATTAAACATATTTATATAATTTGATTTATTGTGATTCTCGGTGAAGAGGAAAATATTATTCGCCGCTTCGTTTTAAAATAATTATCATGATTTTCTTTATAAACTATGATAAATATCGTAATTAGGTTTCATATTTTTACGTATTAATATTAAAAGAGAGATTAAAATCTATAGTAGTATTTTTTTTCTTGATTTTAAATATCTAAATTTTAATTTTAAAATATTAATTTTATTTAACTTTCAAAATGAATTAAATTATTTTTCAAAAATATAATAACTATTTTAAAATGGAGGTATTACTCATGCTTGATTCTGATTCACGGTGACACTTTTCACTAAAATTCAAATATTGTGAAATTTAATAAAAAAAATTATTTTTTTTTTTACTTCATATGATAGCGCAAGAGCATGCATTTTATTTATCTACGTTGATGTTTATACTTCTTTCAACAATTTTATCATTAGAGTACCTTATATAATTTTTAGGAGTATTTTATCCTTTTGAAAGTAGAGTTCTAGCTTTTTAATTGTTGTTAGTAAAATAAATGTAATATATACATGAAATGCCAAAATAGGATTTATCATTTTGGAAGAAAAAAAGGATAATTATGAATTAGAAAATCTTGGACTTGGTTTTGTTAAGCTAATTAATATTTTTTTTCCTTCGATCTATGAGTAAATGTAAAGTAATAAATATAACCTTTTCATTTCTTCAATCTTAAGATGACAGGTTTCTTTGCTTAGATAGTTTCCCAAATCAGAGCAGTACTTATAATCACCAAATCTTATATATATGACCTTAAATTATTCTAAAAATTTAATGGGCTAAAATTGTTTTAAAAAATAAATTAATCCAACTACTTTTAAATATGAAATTCAGCTTACTGTGGTAATAAGAACATAATTCAAAAGGAGGATATGTGAGCGTTATTTTAGAGTATTATTAATTGAAAATTTCGTTTCTGGTATTATAAGTAAGATAAATATGTATTTTTAGCTATAATTAGTATTATTTAGTAATAAGCTTGTGAGTATTATTCATTGAGAATTTCGTTTCTGATATTATAAGTAAGATAAATATGTATTTTTAGCTGTAATTAGCACTCTTTAATAATAAATGAGTATTATTAATTGAAAATTTCGTTTATGATATTATAAGTAAGATAAATATGTATTTTTAGCTGTAATCAGCATTCTTTAATAATAAGTTTGTGAATTCTGAAACGTGCAATCTTTGATTTTTACAAAATAGATTCTGCCCTAAATTTGATTCTATTTTAATTGATCTTTTCATTAGTTTCTGTTTTTTGTTTTTCTTGGAGAAATAAATGGAACTACATTAAAACCTCTGAATACTTAATTTAAAATAAATTAAAGGGTACGCTATTATTTTATTTTAGGTCAATAAGCTAAGCATTAATAAATGTGCACCTTGAACTAACACAATTATAAAAATAAAGAAAATCCTAATATTTCGTTATTTATAAACAAATGACTGTTAGCATTGTTAGTGAAACTTGCATACCATTGTATTGTCTTTTGTAACTTATGCTATTAATAATGAATGGATTATATTTTTATTCCAAATAGGTATATAAACATAGTATATATATATATATATATATATATATATATATACTTTTTAATAGAGTAGCATATTTGATTTAAATTTTTCATTATGATAGTTGACTAAGATTCTTTGAAATTAGAAGCACGATTTTAAAACATTAAATATAATAATTAAAAATTTTATTTGACTGACTATATAGGAATATCGACCTCTCAACCCCTCTATGAAGCTAAGATTAAAACAAGATGATTCAACTCAAATCAATATTAAAGTTAAAAAAGATGTAGGTATATATAATCTGAGTATTCTCATTAAATAAAAATAAAACAATTTATCATTAAGGGTTAACGAATTAGTTAAACATGTAATTCTTTATAATGGGGTGTTAGATTCAAAATCTTTAATTATATGATTCAAGATCGTTACTAGAAATTTGTGTAATGTAATATACTTCTCATGTGCAGTTAGCATGCTATTTCTCACTAGAATGAAATTTACCTTATACACACCCGAATATATATATATATATATATATATATATATACATATACATACATACATATTTGTGTGTATAATAATCCAGGGGGATTTTCTTTGTTTTGTTTTCTTGCAAAATGATCATATTAGGGAAATTTCACCAACTTTTTCTAGCAAAAATCCAATTACAATAAACTAGTTCTAGCCTCTAAATACAATATACTACTTTAAGACAAAAAGAAAAAGGTACCTTTAAATTTTTGTGGAGATCAAAAAGTGAATTAGGGAATAATTTTTTTCATTTACTAGAAAGTTTAGCAAGCAGAGTTATTCGATATATGTGTTAATCTTTAATAAAAAATAGTAGGCAACTGAGTAAAAAAATTATATACTCAAGCGAAAATCAAATCATACTAATATATCCTGGTTAAGTCATAAATATTTAAAATGATACTATATTTTATGATAAATAATTATTAAATACAATTTAGCGATTAACATTATATGAAAATATATGTGATTCGTGTATCATTGATTGATATAAATATTGAGTTCGAATAAACTTTTACACAGATATCCGATACATTAGTTGAATGTACACCTTAAACTCTCGATAATAAGAAAATGCAATTATGTGATTTTATATATAGACCCTCGATGCATTGACTCTAAACCCTTCCAACAAGATGAGAAAAATAATACTACTAATCAAAGTATTAATTAATTTATCACTGAGCTAGCAGAGACTTTAATCATTAATTAAAGTTGAGTATTAGTGTTTTACCCTTCCATCCCAGAATTAATACCCCTATAATTATATCGTTCTCACTATCCCACTAGTGATAAAACTTATAAATTATAACGAGTTAGCTTGTTTAGGTGATGAAGCTTCTATTATATATGATATTAAATAAATAATAATCAGTTGACTCGTGAACAAATATTATCTTGTTACAAGATGAGGTGATCATATCATAAATATTTAATAAGTTTAATTTATGTACTTAATTATAATACTGCTACAAGACATCTTGTAAGGTAGACTGGTAAAAACAAATTTAATACCTATTCTTTATGTGTGATGTAATCGCAAAGGTTTTCTAACTTATTACTCCCGATGTTCTTATTTAGTCGTCCACTTTAGAAAAAACACACATATTAAGATAAAATAATTAACATAGTGAAATTATAATTTTATTCTTATTAAATATGATTTTAAAAATAATAAATATAAAACTTAAAATTTTTAAGAAATTTAAATGAGGATATAATAGAAAAATTTCTTTTGTCCTTTTTTAATTTATCAAAATGGACAAATAAATAGGGACATCTAAAAGAGAAAATATGGATAAATAAATAGAAAAGAGAGAATATTAATTAACGTACCCTTTTTTAAATACTTCCTCCGCTTTTTTACTTGCCTGCTATGTATTAATTATTTGAAGTATTCAATAATACTTTATGTAGCTTATATTATCAATAAATAATACATTATTTTATATTTAATTATTCTTGATATTAAATATTTTTTATTTTTTAATATTTAAATAACTTGTATCTAATAGGGGTGATTTTGACAAAATTATCTCTATCATTTACTGTTTTTTTTAATCTCTATACCAATTAAATAATGAATCCCTATTGGACAAAGATGAGGAAAGACTCAAAATAGTTCCTCATCTTTGGGTTAAAGTTCAAAATTATCTTTGAGTTTTCACATGGAGCACTAATGGTCCCTCATGTTCGCAATATTGATGTACTTTTGATCCTTCTCTAAAATTTTGCCTACTTTTTTAGCATTGATTTTATCCATAAGTTATGTATGGGATGTTCAATCATGATTTTATATATTTAGTAGGAATAATAACTACATATGAAGAAATGTCAAAAGAAAAGAAGAATTTTATTTTGTTTAGTGAAAATTATATTACAGATATAATCGATAGATTTATTACGATAATTTTAAATACAATAATATAATTTTTTCTTTTCTCGTAGCGTCATATGTAAAATTTGGTTTTTTTTCCGAGAAGGGTGGGGTGGGGGGTCAGAAATAGAAGGAAAACTATACAAATTGTCCGGTCTAAGCAAATTATTTATTAAAAAATTGTGCATCTATAAATTAATTGCCTGAAAATACCCACAAAACCCATTATTTACACGAAATATCTACACATATCCTTTTGTTCGAAATTGCCTACTGATTTGTCCTTTTGTATCATCTGCTTTTGTCCTCTTTTTTTTTTTTTTCTCTTTCTGGTTTTGCTTTGTTTTTCCTTTTTTCATTAGTTTATTTCTCTTTTTTTCATTCATTTTGTTTTTCGTATGAAAAATTTTACTCGTATCGAGTGTTTATATTATATTAATTAAATTTTTATTATTATGTAATTTAAAAAAATAAAACATATGTTAATTTATTGAGATTGAATCAAATGAACAATAAATTTAAACACATACATTTATTGAATGGTATAAACACACGGTATAAACACACGGAGTGGGACCTCTTTCTCTATATTTGTCCCTTTTTTCTTTCTTTTTTTCTCCTTAATAAGTATATAATACTTACTTTGTCCCTATTTATCTGTTCATATTTCCTTTAATATATGTCTCTATTAACTTATTCATTTTAATAAAATAAGAAAGAACAATAATTTTTTTTAATATGTCCTTATTTAATTATAGAAAACTTCTACTACTACTAAGTTGTAATGCATGCTTTTTGGAACCAGAAAATACATTTATCATATTTGAGGACTTGAATAATTTTTTAAGTCAAGGGTAAAATTGTAACTAACCTATGATAATCATTAGTGTCTTAATATGTGTATCACTTCTAAAATGGATAACTAAATAGAAACAGAGAAAGTATAAAGATAAAATTGTGAAAATTAAATAACTATATTACAACAAGAAATAATTAAGAAAATACTAAACTTACTGCCTTATATATAAACAAGCAAATCTTGATTTTGATAATCTATTTAGATTGCTTAACTAAATCTCCATTTTAAAGTTGAAAATTAAAAAGAAAACACCATTTATTTTTGAAATACCAAATAAGGAGAATCAATAGAAACAGCTGCAGCTCCTACTAAATCCACCATAGGAGAAATTGCTCTAATCAATTTTTAACACATGAAAACAAATTAACAAAGTCCTTAAGTAAACATGAAATTAACACTAATAACTTATCCTCCCAACATATGAAATCATATTTTCTGATGTTGTGGATGAGACAGCATCAATAGCAGAGCCTAATGGCCATGCAGCTTCAACAAGGTGATTTTTGTAATTAACTTGATGCACCACTGTAATCTTTCTTATTGGATCAATACCTGTTTGTTCATTCATTAATTAATTAAAATGTATGATAACAAAACAACAAAGTTTCAGGTATAATTAAGGAATATTAGCTAAAAAAAAAAGAAGAGAAATTAAATAAACTTACCAAATCCATTTACCAGCAAAGTGTATTCATATAATAAATCCATGCAGATAAAGGGTATGTCCTTATCGTTAATGTTAGGGAATACCGATTTCATGTTTTGCTTCTTAGTCTTACAAGCCAGCGTCGCTGCTTTATAGTATTGTATTGGCTGTGTTATACCATAGGCCTCTTTTGGATCCACTATACCAACCTACATTAATTAAAATATTAATCGAATCGTGAATAAATATGTATATACTTATTTCATTTTTATAATATAATGTACTTACTGTAGAAGCATAATCATAGAAAAATGAAGAGATATAGAGATTTTTGGTTCCAGCTCCACCACCACCATTCCAAATCCCAGCAAATGAACAATTTTTGTGATTGCAAGGTGCATCAAGCTGAAGCAATTTTCTAATTATTGCTTTACATCTTCTGATATTTGGACCTTGTTTTCGTGATGCAGCTTTATAAGCTACTCCATTATATGTGTAGTACCCTTCAAGGAAAAAAAAAATTGTAACTATTTTATAAAGGGATAACAACAAACGAGAGGGAGTTGCTCGGATGGTAAGCATTTCTCACTTAGTGAGAGTTTCTAGAGAAGGTAAAAAAAAAGGATAATAGCACTTTGTATCAGCTCAAGTATTCGTTAAAGGAAAGTACCATTGTGCCCTTCCACGATGCATGGACTAGTGTAATTTTTAGAAGCCTTCAAAATATCAGCTCGAGCTGCTAATAGTCCATAATTTAGAAAACTACAACAATAAAGTTGTAAATAAATTATGATTTTGAGAAATTAAATAAAATTTATTGATTAGAAAACATTAATGTACTATAAAATAAATATATATAATAATAGAAATGAAACCTGTGAACATAGAGGTAATAATTAGTTCCAAGAAGTGTTTTTTGTTGGACATAAGCGTCTCCATTTGGTAACTTTGGAGCATTTATAGCACTTTGTTTTGAGACAGCATAAGCAATTTGAACTGATCCACCTCCAAGATCAATTGTAGCAATGGTGTCTGGGTAATTTTTGCCCAAATTCCCATACAAATAGTTCAAAGCAACCTGCATTTTTTTTTAACAAGAAAAACAAAGTCATTCTAATTTTAATAGTTGATGCAAATGCACAGCCGCTATCCTTCCGTTGCATTTACGATAAATTTTACTAAAGTATTATAATAGTAAAATCACAAATTGTTTTGTGAGGTTAATTAAGAACGTTTGATGATTAAACTTACCCAAAAATAAGAACCTTCTAGAGTTCCTTCGAGAACAGAGACCCATTCATCCTTGTAACTCAGAGTAGTTTCATTTTTCAGCATGTCTCTTACCTTAATCAAGGAATTATAATAAGAAAAAACAATAATTAAACTAGTGAGATTAATTTGTACTATGAAGGATTATCAAATAAGACAATAATTAAGATTAATTTTCCAATTAGTGAAAGTAAGAAGGGACAAAAAAATGTACTGCTTGCAGAATCTTTTCAGATGAATCACCCTTTAATAACCTCAGTCCTGCAGTTGCCTGTATCAATTAAGATTAGCGCAAGAATAATGTTAAGTAATATTAATAGTATTTTTTTTCCTCAATCATATTGAATAATATAATTATGAATCTTAATCAGAATTAAGAGTGATATAAATAGTTAATTATTAACTGACCCCAACTTTAATAGGGGTTTGAGACTGTAAATTCTTAGGAATAACAGCTTCAGCTTTCTCAAGAAGGGGCTTTAGAGAATTTGCAGCTGCCTTTGGATCATCTGCATATGAACTCAGACCTGGTTTTATCTGCAAAGGTAAAAAGAAAACTCACTTATAACTAGATCTTTGGTAATAACAGTGCAAAATTACTACTGGTTCATTCTATTCGATTTGTTTATTATATTTTCCTATTTAATTTGTTTCATGAAAAAGGTTTATTTGTCCACTCAATTGATTTAGAGGGTGGTTATCCACACGTATGATTTGGAATCGATTCCTTCTCAATATATGAGTTGAGTCTGTTGCATAGGTCTTGCCAGTGCGGCTTACATATTTGTACCGTAGTTTACAGGTTACTACACAATAGGGGTTTACCCAGTGCGCACAAAATGCTCACTATAGAGTGCTTATCTGAAGGGAAGAGGTTGGGCCAGACCGGCAGAAGTTACACTGTTGCAGGTTTACTCAGTGCAAACAAGATGCTCATCACAAAATGCTCACTCAAAGGGAAAAGACGGGAGCAAAAACTATAGCGGATATAGGTTATCGTAGGGTTCTAACAAGAATGTTTATTTCTCTTATTAGCACAACAAATGTATGACTACAATGTTTACAACATTCAGGGCGTGTTTGGTAGGAAGGAAAATGAAAAAGGTTGATTGGCTAAATGTTTTTTAAATTAACTTATTTTTTTTTCAAATTTAAGGAAAATGACTCCCTTCAAAAAAAACTTAAGGAAAACGTTTTCAAAACTCTCTTCTAACCTCTCCCTACCCACCACACCTTATCAGTCCCCAACCCACCCCCTACCAACCTCTAAATTAAGGTGGTTGATTTGTGCTTAAGCTGACGTCTCATTCCTACAATACAAGATCAAAAGGAAAAAAATGATCCAGAAAAACGGGAGTGAATCGAACAATGATGAGGTTCGAAACCAAATGGATCCACAAGAATCAGTTTCAACAGAAGGGGTAAGGGTATTAAGACAACAAATGACAGAGATGTATGAAACTACCAGCCCCCACCCCCTATCCCTTAAAAAAAATTAAATTTATTTTTTAAAAAATATTTGCAACTTCAAAATTTTAATTTTTTTTCACCTATCATCGTTCTCCCACCCACCCGCTACCACTCTTATCCTAAAAGAAAATAAGTTTAAGTTTGTTTTTTAAAAATATTTTCCTTTCTACCAAATACACCCTCAAAGTCTTCTTTTTTTTTTTTAATTTATTTATGCCAAATCAAAATAAAACAAGACAAATTGAAAGGCGTACTATAGCTAAAAAGTGTATTAGTGTTGTATTAAGTAGGTACCGCCAAGAAGAGTTCAAGATCATTGCCGATATTGATGAGTTCCAAATTTGAGTTAAAACGAAAGACATGAACTCTGCTACCAGTGCTTCCAGCGTCAAATATCACTGCATATTTCTCCGAATAATCATTGGCATGCTTCGATAACGAGCTCAATGGCAACCCAACAAGTATCAACAACATAATCTTGAACAAGTTATAAACATTACTAATATTATGCTTCTGCATTTTCGATCTCTGCAGAAAAATAAAAGCAATTAATGTTTGATTTAAAACAAAGCAATGCACAAGATAAGGAAGAAAGAGAGAAATGGTACCTGCTTTAGTTATCAACAATAGTACTGCAGCTTTATTATCTTTATACACACAAATTGTACTGATATTTTGCTTTTGTATCCTTTCCATACATTTTTTCTTCTTCTGTTTAGGGGTAGGGTATATTAGCTTGCATTACTGAAGACCAAAAAAAAAAAGAAATAGTCGCACATTATTCACATGTCCTTTATTTGTAAATTTAAATGGGAGGCCACAAATTAGACGTACCCATTATATTGGGTCCATGCTGATTCTCTTATCTAAACTGCCGAGAAAAAACGCGGCATGTTTTGAGAAATGTTACTTTCGGATTCTGCTTCCCTCTATTATTATTTCTTTCTTTACGTTTCGTCAAGTGCATGTGTAGATGAAAAATATGTGTTTCATTTAAAGTTAAAGATTAAATTATATTAAAAAATATTATAATCATAATTAAATCAACTAATTTGAAAAAACTATTCTCCAAATTTGATTAAAAATACAATATATTTCATATAAAATTTGATAAATATCATTATTTTCATCTTATATCTTTATATTAAAAAAATAAAATTGTAGAACATGAAATGTTCAAATTTAATATAGTAAATAATAATCTTCAAAAACATATCCATTTTTAAAAATGCTTTCTTTTATTTCACAAAAGAAAGGATTTTAAGATTTTTTTTTTTAAAAAAATAATATATATATATATATATATATATACGCTATTGAATTTTCAATATTTATTTAATAAATTTCTCAATTATGTACAAAGTCAACATAAATAAAAGTTATTAGGTTTCAAAAATTTAAATCTGATACAATAGATCTGTTCCTAATAATACATATTAATATATGGGTAAATCACATAAATATGCTATATTATAAAAATATTTACCATCTATGTCAACATAACTTTTCTAACTTAAATATAATAATTTTTTAGAATTAAGAAAATTGTATGTTTTATCTTCCTTCGTCTCTTTCTTTGCCTTTTTTCTCTTCATCTTCTTTTTTTTATTTTTCTTCTTCTTCATCGTCTCTTTCTCTGTATTCTTTCTGTCACGACCCAAAATCACGAGTCGTGATGGCACCTATATTCCCAACCAATAGGTAAGCCAACCAGCATATTTTAACAAACTTAACTAACAAGAAGTGAAAAGACAACAAATTTCCAAATCTCCAACACTGAGTTCTTATAAGTACGAATGCGGAAAACTGAAAAAAAAAATACTACCCAAGAAATGGTGTCATGAGTACAAGAGCTTCTAAAATACGATGCAAGTCTGAAACTAAAAGGCAAATCTAACATAAGGGATATCCTGTCTGAATACTGAATAACAGAATAAGTAAAAGATAGAGGGAGATGTGGGCCACGGAACAGCCAAGCAGCTCACCACAACTCCAAGAACTTCAAGCCGGACTCAATTTGCTCCACGAGATGTGCTCTTACTCGGAATCGAATCTGCACCACAAAGAGTGCAACAAGCGTAGTATGAGTACGAAACCACGTGTACCCAGTATGTCTCATTGACCGACAACGA
>NC_028638.1:49499525-49531127 GCF_001406875.1 Solanum pennellii
TATATATATATATATAAAATATATCCCCTCCTTCTAACACAATAGCCAAATTTTCTCCTAGATATTTTTGGTATTTCACGTGTTTATTTCGTGTTCTTTTATTTTATGTTTTTTTTTTTAACATTGATAATTCTTTCACTCTTTTGTTTTGTTTCTCAACATAGTAAAATATTTCAAGAACAAAGTTTACTGGTATAAAAAATTGTTTATTTGCTTCTCACCTTGAAAATCAGATAACTTAATATTTAAATATAAAAATATAAGATGGAATTAATTTATATAAATAAATATCAAATATTGTACGGAATATATTAATTCTTACCAGATTTAAAGAGTAATTTTCTAAAATTAGTTGGCTTAACTATAGATTATGATATTAGTCTACATCCATCCCTGAATGTCGTCGGGTACTGTTAACTTCCCTGCCATTCTTGTAACTGTCACCTGTAATCCGCACAGGTGTGTCCGCAGTGGACGAGAAAGAAAGAATTTCTCGGAGCAACGCCCCATTAGTTAATATAATATAATCTTGATGTTTAAACTTTAAATCTTTCATCTAGAGATCCACTTGACAAAATGAATTTGGAGGGAAATCGAATTCGGTAGGTGAATGAAGCCAAAAAAAAAAAAAAGATCTTCATTAGGTCCCTCTCAAGGGGGACCAAACGGAAAATTAAATTGAAATTGAAAGTATTGAAATCATGTGTTGAAATAAAAATCGGTTATGACTATCTCAAATCTATGGGATCCAAGAGGTTAAAGTTCACGTTGGATGGTGATTCGTCTAATTTGATCGCTTAGTGTCAATAATTTTAATATATTTATATTTATTTATTATTTTGATAAATATGAATTTCAACTGAAGAAAATAAAAATAATTACAACTGGATGGATAAATTCTAAAAGATATAAAATAGATAGTATTTCACCAAACATATGTTACATCAATTTAAATAAAGAGTTTTAAAATGAGTTAAAATTGAACATTAAATTAGACTTAATTGAAATTTATTATGAGTTAAGGCTAGAGTATGTGAGATTGACCCAATTTAAATTATATTAAATTCAATCCATAAAATTCTGAATAGTTTACTTATATTTGAATTTATTTTGACATTCGTATATCCTTCTCATATTAAAATGTTCATAAATATTTAATGGAACGTAAAAGATTAAACATATTTAGTGTTTGATTGTAACACGAGTTGTTTAAATGAGTTACTAATAAATTTCATTTTCAAAAAAGGTATGTCACGGAGGAACTACATATATGAAAATTAGGTGGACCACGTAGATTTAACATGATAAGGGCAAACTCTGCAAGGCCTTCACTATTCGCTTATCATTTTTGGAGCTTGCTAAGTTTAGATCGAAGAATTTTTGTCATGAATACCCTCTTTTTTATGGCTAATAAATTATTATTATTATCAGATTTAAATGCACTGTCAGTCTCTAAAATTTGTCATCAAATTTTATTTAATCATTTAGTTATTACTTGTTTCAATTAAACAACTGATTATATCGTGAAGTTTCTCAATTAAACATTTTCAATATGGATCAACTTGAAGTGAAAAACGTCTGGTTAATGCTTTTCAAAGGGAATATTGGGGTTAGAGTTCGACATAAAGTATATTAATTCTGTGGCATAATATATATATTGGACTTTAAACTTGACTTCAAATTTTAACTTTGCCTCAAATTTTCATAGTCCACAAATAGGCACTTTAATTATCCATCTTTTAATAAAAAAAATACGAGATTCCTATCTGGCAAAATGCGTGAATGCACGCACTGAGGGGTAATTTTCGAGGCCCACAAAAGTTTAAAAAATGCTGAAATGACAATTCTACCCTTAATGAATCTCTTTTATATTAATTAAAACTAATTTATTTATTTTTTTAGTTTCAAAATGACATGTAAGATATTTTTTTTAAAAAAGACGTAAAATATTTAGTTAGTTGGCAGCCACTGATTGACTCACTAATACACGTGGGGAGTATTTGAATTTCACGCACTTTGGCTTCAAAAATCGCGTGTTTATTTATTGAAAGATAGGATAGTTAAAGTGCCTATTTGTGCACTATAAAAGTTTGGGGTCGAAGTTAAAATTTAAAATCAAATTTAGAGTCCAATATATGTATTATGCTTTTAACTTTATTGGTGAATAAACAAAGTATTGGTCAAACTATATAGAGATCATTGAATTTATTCAACTCGAAATAGTTGCAGACCTTGTAAAATTGTAAAAATAAGAATAGTGAAATTTCTGAACAAATTCTTCTAAGCTCCGGATCTTTGATGATATCTATCGTCTTTTTTAAGGATAATGTATAAGTATTTTTTTAATTTATGTTTGAAATTTTAGAAACACATTTATACTATACTAAGGTCCTATTACCCTCGAATTTATTTTATTAATATTTTTTTTTTACCTACATGACATCATCTTGTGAGCCCAATGGTTGACTTTTTTTTTCAAACTAGTGTCACGTAGGTCAAAAAAAATAAAAAATTACTTATAAAATAAGTTCAGTGATAATAGGACCTTTGTATAATGTAAATATATTTCTAGGTTTTCAGATATAGATTGAGGGGTACTTGTACATTTTTCCTTTTATTTTATATTCTAAACATTTGAATATGTGTTATTTTCACACCGAATAATTGAATAGGCTATAAACATTTATTTTATTGTGGTAATTATGACCTCAAATTCATAAATATTATTTTTATTTAACAAAATGCATTTAAAATAATTGAGGCTTCATCTTTCAAACAATGTAATTAATTAATAAATATTAATTCATTAATTAAATAATATTTTGTAATCGTAATTAATTTAGAAATTTTTTACTGTTTTTAATAATTTAATACTCCACATGCGGATGCAAAAAGTGGGATCACACTATCTTTGGATAGTTTAACAATTTTATACATTTATTCTATTCTTCTATTACTTTACTAGTTATAGAAGATGCTACAAGCTTTGTATGTCAAGGGTAATATGATAATTTAAATGTTCTTGTTTTATTGCTTAATATAGATAGAAATTTGGATTAAAAAATATTATAAATTATAATAATTAATAATTTAAAGTACTTAAAATAAATAAAAAATTTTGCTAACTATTTAAATTTCAACCTTACCACATAATTTGGTATATTGGAGGCATATATATTATGTAAAACACATAAAATGTATTACAAATTACAATAATTACAAGTTACATATTAAAAAGAACTTATAAAAAAATTAATTGACTTTTGATATTTTATTTGTATTACATAAATCAACACAAATGGAGTAATATATATTATGTGAAAATTAAATTTGAAAAATATTATAAATCACAATAATTAGCAACTTAAAGTTTTTAAAAATAGTGTAGATAAAAAAATTATTTGACTCTCAAATTCATCTATGTTAAATTGGGATAAAAAAATACTCATCACGCGAAAGTTGTGTAAAACGTAATATAAATGGTAATAATTAACATCATAATATATTTAAAAACAAATTTAAAAATTGATTGACTTCAAATTTCATATGTATCACATAAATTGAAACAAAAAAAATAATATATACGTACTGACACGAACTCTATAACTATATATATACACACGAACTACCTTGACATTTTCTCAAACTCGAAAAAAGTCATTATTGTTAGTTTTTTCAAAACTAACTAGATAGCAACTAGTTATTGTTATAGCTTATAAAACTGCTAATTAAAATAAATTAATTGTTAAAGTCAAACATTCTAATATCTTTGTTAAACAAGCAAGTCACTTTGGAATATATTTAATATACTAATTATGTCTCTTACTTATTTTAATGGTTTAGGTTTCGCCGATAAACATGATTTTTTCTTTACAGTTGAATTTTAATTTGTAAAATTTATAATGCTTGACATCATCTTATATTATCAAACTTATATAATTCTTAAAATTTTGAATTCATCAAGTTACGAAAATTATAAACTTATGTGATGTTTGCTCTATCAAATTAAAAAGTCTCAAATTAAATTCCTAAAATTTGGTCAAGTACTTTTATCCTCATTAAGTGGATAGTTACAAATTAAACAAATTAGAATGGGAGTAGAAATTTCTTGAAAATTTACTAAATATAATTACTCAATTAATGAAATTGCAAATAGAAAAATTCAACATATTAACTTAATAGTTTTTCTTTGTTCTTCCAGAGATTAGGTCACTTTTTTCTGTTTTTTTATTGGCTCCTTTTATGCTTTAATTAGTCATTTACCTAATATTCGAGACCACTTGTACCTTGTAAGCATGATCCATCGCAAGAAGGAAAAAACAACAACATTCAACCCTATTTGATTCTCAAAATTTGAAAGTTTTCACGCTAATAATCATCGCGTAATAAGTACATTTACTAGTTAAATATATATTATGTTACCTAAAAAAAGGTTATGCATTTTATTCATATAATATATATTTATTGACTATTATTTGATAGACGGCAACACTTTATAGCTTTCCCTAATTTCAAAAAGTCTATGTAAATTACATGATGCAACTAGATTATATTGTTGTGTTGTTTCCACTACAACAAATTTAAAAAAAATTACAATAATTATTAACTGATAATAGTATAATTATTGTTATATTATATTTGATAATAATAATAATAAGTGTAAAAATTTACAGTCAGTACTTTATATAAATATCGTTAAAGGCTTTAGTGACTGAGAATATAAATGTTGCTAAATTCTTTGTCGTAGTGTTCATTTTCTTAGCCATATAAATCGTTGGACTAATTAAAACCAATTTTGTAGAGAATTATTCCTCAAACGAAGATGCTTCGTAGTTGGATACGACGCAACAGATAAATAGTGTAAGTGCCATCGCACTATCTTTGGCTGCAGCTAATTAACTTAATTCGTAACCTAATTAATTAAAGCGAAATATATTACTTATAAGAGATATTAAAAATATAGAGTAATCTCGTAAATTACAATTTTAAAGAAACTCACCTAAGTGACAGGTAAAATTGTTTAAATCTATAAACTATTGTTGGATTAGGTCATATTTTATGATGTAACTGAAATAGTATATGTTGCTAATTAGTAATATTTATGGCAAACCACAACACGGCAACACGGTCGTCTCTACTACTAAGTTGTTATAATATACGATTGAAAATATACAACTATATTTTCCTAAACTTTTCTTTTTCCGCTTGCATAATATTTTAATTTTTATACTGGAGAGTCCAATTGAGTTAGCTGACTAAAAATAACTGACAAACATCCATTATTGAAGAATAGTTTTATGTACTATATTTAATTTTAAAAATAAATAATTATCAGCTTTTTATATGACGGTATAAATATGTTGATAATTAATTTTTTTTAATTTTAAAATGAATGAAAAATATATCTTTAGAGGTATTCACGAAAAACAAATATATTGTAAAAGTAATTTCATACCCACACACAAAAAAAAAAGATAAATGACTAAAATAGAATATAGAGATAAGTAAATGTTAAAGAGCACATTTTAGGAACAATATTTCAAAGATTGCACAAGATATAAAAGTTTTGATCATGGCTTACACTTATACATAATTGTTGTACACTTAAACTAGTAAAAAAATCAAAAAATACATATAAATTAATTTGATCAGCTTGTAAACTTAATCTAATTAATGCGCTTAGTCTTTCCCTTGCACTTTTTAAAGCCATTTTCAGTTAAACACCTCCTCCCTTCCTCCCTCCCCCAGAAAATAGTCTCCTTGCTTTCAGGAGCGGCTCAAGTATATTACTGACCTAAGATAAAAATTAAATGAGGCTTTAAACTTGAATTATTAATACCATTTATATAATTGATTTCTTCTAGTTTTCAATTGATGATATAATAATTCTTATTTCAAGTTATTTTTCATGAGATATAGTACTCCAAATATGTCAAATTTCTTCTAATAATTCCTTTATTTTCATGAAAGATTTACTTTTTTTACAAATAGTATTCAATATTTGTTAAAAATAATAATTTATAACCTATTATTATTAAAAATGAGGCCCCTTAAATTTGGGGCCTAAGGCACATGTCTTTTTTTTTTAACACTATCGAGCGACCCTTGCTTCCTTTCTTTATAGTCCTATGTTATTTTATTTTTTAACTACCCATTCAATATTCGATATTCACCTTAGAATCCGACTTAAATCTCAATTCGCGCTAGAAAGTTCCACATTAGGGTAAAGCACTCCCTAATAAAAACAACTCTATACTCAGGAAAACTCAAACCCAAGACTCTTAATTATAAATGAAGCCACCACAAGTCCACAACCCTTGTTGGTTTTATAGTCATATTATTACAAACCCCCCACCCCCTAAACATTCATAGAACTGAACTGGTCCATAACCAAAAATAAAATAAAATGACTAGCACCATTGTTTTAATAGCCTCTGCTCCATATATAACCTTAATTCCCTAATTGTTATGCCTTGCACGTAAATCACAATAACTAATCCTATATAAACACCTTTCTTTCCTATTCCCAACAAAGAAAAACCCAAAAAAAAAAATACTTATAAAAAAAAGATGGATTATCTTAATGTAAATAATCAAGAAAGTGTAGCTGCTAGAAAAAAATCAATCAAGAGGATCACTATTATTACAATATCCTCTATAGTATTTGTTGGTTGTGTTGTAGCAGCTATTGTTGGAATAACAACTAACAAAAACAATGAAAATTCGAACACACAAACCAATTCTTTTTCAGCAGCTATTAAGGCTGTCTGTGACATAACATTGTATCCTCAATCATGTTACAACAGCCTTGGTCCTCTAGCCACATCAAACAACCTTAAAGTTGAAGATATTTACAAGTTATCGGTACAAGTTTCTGTCAATGAATTGTCAAGAGCATCGGATAAGTTCTTCAATTCGTCAGAATTCAAGAACATTTCCGATCCTATGACTATTAAGGCCTTAGAAAGTTGTCATGATCTTCTGTCACTTTCTTTGGATAGTTTGAATGACTCACTTTCTATACCAAACAAGTCGTTGCTCGAGGCTTTTACTGACCTCAAGACAACGTTGAGTGCAGCTGGAACTTACCAGCAAACATGTATCGATGGTTTTGGAAATATAACTAGTATTGCTAAACATAACCTTAAGAACTCGGGGGAGTATACGAGTAATAGCTTGGCTATTATTGATAACATTGATGAATCACTTCAGAATTCAATGGACTCCATCGATTCCTTAGGTGGAATTGGAAGAAGACGTCGTCTTTTGATGGATTTTGATGGAGATTTTCCTAGGTGGATGAGTTCAAAAGATAGGAAACTGCTTCAATCTTCAAAAGGGGAAGTTTTGAATGTGGATGTTGTGGTGGCTAATGATGGGACTGGGCATTTTACCAATATTTTTGAGGCTCTTGATGTTGTGCCTGAGAAGAGTGATAAGAGGTTTGTGATATATGTGAAGAAGGGTGTTTATGTTGAGAATGTTAGGGTTGAGAAGAATAAATGGAATGTTGTGATGATTGGTGATGGCATGGATGCAACTATTGTTTCTGGCTCTCTTAACTTTATAGATGGCACTCCCACTTTTCAAACTGCAACTTTTGGTAAGTCTTATTTTACATCAAACATACACAAGTAATAGATGCAAGCAAATTCTTATTTGTGTTCTTACATTTTTCTTCCTACGCAGCTGTGTTTGGCAAGGGATTTATCGCTCGTGACATGGGGTTCCGCAACACAGCAGGTGCAGCAAAGCATCAAGCAGTGGCTCTAATGTCAACTGCTGATCTCTCTGTTTTTTACCGCTGCAAATTTGACGCGTACCAAGACACACTCTACACACACTCCAATCGCCAATTCTACAGAGAATGCAATATCTATGGCACTGTAGACTTCATATTCGGTAACTCAGCAGTTGTTTTCCAGAACTGCAACATACTGCCCAAGAAACCAATGCCTGGCCAACAGAACACCATCACAGCTCAAGGCAAAATCGACCCTAATCAGAACACAGGCATTTCTATTCATAATTGCACTGTTTGGCCCTCAGCTAACCTTACTGGAGTCAGTACCTTCTTGGGTAGGCCATGGAAGAACTATTCCACGACCGTTTTCATGTCTACGACAATGAATAGCTTTATTGATCCTAAAGGGTGGTTACCCTGGGTGGGTACTACAGCACCAGACACTATTTACTATGCTGAATATAGAAACTTTGGCGCTGGGGCTGTGACTAAGAATAGAGTCAACTGGAAGGGATTGAAATTGAATATTACTAGTAAAGAAGCTAGCAAGTTTTCAGTTACTCAGTTGATTCAGGGAGACAAATGGCTTCCATCAACTGGAGTCACCTTCAAGAAGGATATCTGATTAAGATGAATCAATGATTGAGTCTTCATTTTACTTTTAACAATGGTTGAGTTTTGTTTTCTATTCGAAACTTTCTTTGTATTGATGGGGAGTTCCAGGAAGGGGAATTGGTTTGGTTTTAGTTTTGAAGCTCAAAGAGCAAGAACAACTTATTGCATTTTCTAATTTCACTAAATGTTGGTTGATTTGCACCCAACATTTCAGGGGAAATAACTTCTGATGCAACAATTGCACAAAACTAGTCGCCGATGTGATTACCAGCAGCAGTACAAGAGTAAATTATCACATAGAAAGCCAGAGTAATTATATCAAGATAGAGAGCTTGAACACATAATCAAATATAAAATATATTTGAACTTCACAAGACATTGAGATGTTATTTTAATTTATATTTTACGCACGAGAATACCAGCCACGATTACAAGTTCACAACTAAAAGGGACAAAATACCAGTAGTGTTGACATTCAAAATTATGGGTTTGATATACGATTTTAACCTCTAAACAAAATATATTGTGTACTACTTAAAATATAACTAGACTTCCTTGCACACGTTTTTATCCCAAATTACCTCTTAAAACTAAATTTGCTAACACAAAAGGTTTGTAGTTTTTAAACAGAACAGAATATTCAGACACAAAGTAACCAATTTCAGAAAAACAAAAAGTTACAAAAATCTAAATAAAGCACAATCATTGAAATGTTGCAATGTATCAGCAAATTACTAGTCTCAAACAAAGAACCATTCAGTATCCACTGTTCTCATCAAAATTGCAGTAAAACAAAAGTACTAGTATTACTAGAAACCATGTAGACAGATTTGGCTGAATCACTTCAATGGAATGAACCTTGAAGAGTGAGTAGCACCAATACCGGGCCTACCGTGCTTGACAGGCTTGTATGAGATGGAGAACTCAGCTAAGTAGTGACTAATCATCTCAGGCTTGACCTCAATTTGATTGAAAGTTTTTCCATTGTAGATTCCAATAACACTTCCAATCATCTCAGGAACAATGATCATGTTCCTCAAATGTGTTCTCACAACCTCTGGCTTCTCACCAGGTGGGGCCTCACGTTTCTGTTTGAATATGAAAAACATCAATGGAAAAACATGGACATATACAAAAATTGGTAATAATATAAAACATATAATGATGTTTACGATGTTACAGCGAAGCCAAACTTGCAAACCATGAAACACTGGGTGCAAGCATTAAATCCTGTTTATTTCTGTAGGGAGAGGTAGTTGCATGAGGAAAGCGGCATTCTGATTATATGATTTGAACATCAGAAGGCCTTTCCTCCTTCCCAAAAAACTATAGTGAAGTAAAATTTCACCATCACAATAAACTAGTTCACATAGACTATTATGTACAAGAAAAGAAACAGTACTGCCACATAAATCCAGCAAAAGAATGTAACAAAACAAGTAGAAATTCTAGTGGCAGAAGAAAGACAAAGCAACTGTGGGAGATTGAAAATATAGGGCAATCCCGCCACTTTGGAAGCAGGTTGACGCACCCAAAGCAGCCATGGAGACCCCAAAACATTATTGTGCGCCTACGCACTTAGTGCGCCACAAATAAAAACCTCACTCTGTGGAATACCACGCCACCTCTTAATTATCGAGGGAAGCGCTCGGCCTTAGGCGCCTAATTCTAAACATCTCTAAGTCATTTAAGACTAAGAACCCAGAAACACATTTAAAAGATTCATTTACACTAATATTGTTTCTTTTTGTATATCAAACAAATTTCAGCTTCACCTAATATGACTTTGTCGAACAGGCAAAAATCTGGGAGTTGAAATAATATACAATTCTGCAACTAGAAAGGACAATAGGTGATCATGGATAATCAACAAAGATACAGGTAAACTAGATTGTCCATGCTCAGTAAGTGGTGCATACATCAACTTTGAGACAAAGCATTAAGATGTACTAAAATGCAGCTTCACATTTCAGCAGTCTTTTGACTCATGATCTAAATTCACTATGGCATTGCAGTTACACTAATAAGAGTTCTCTCTAAATTAATACACAAATGCAAGGTGGGCTGGATATAACAGAGGTTACAAAAAGCAAAGACATGTCATCATTCCACAACCCCTAACATATCTATTTCAAGTTTCTCTACCATAAAAGGGCTGATTTTTAACACCAAATAATCCATTTATTTTTAAAAGAGAAGCTAAAAGGAGATTATTAATCTTACCGCCTTGCGCAGCTTCTTGATCAAAGCCATAGGCTTCCTCTTCAAACCCCTCTGGAACCTAACACAATTAACATTCAAGATGAGTCCTTTTTCACGGAAAAGAAAATTGACTGCATATTAAAATATGAGCATGTAAATAGAAAAAATATATATGGTACAATCACTAAATCCATAGTCTGAGTCTCTGAGAGTTCATATATTTTAGGTCTTAATATCCCTTTGTTTCACAGTAAAACAATTTCGAGGGTAAAGATGTCTATTCTTTGACTGCATTTTACAACTGTATTTAAAATCATTACCTGCTTCAAAAATTAAAAACAAAAATTTTATTGAGAACGCTAGCAAATCATTCACTTTATGGGAATCTAACAGTATCAATTACAATATCTATTTTTTGCCCTAGTTACATGTTCTTCAATAACACAGCACCAATGACAATGTTTACTTGAAATCGTGCACAGATTTACGTTGAAGAAGCTCAGGATATTAAAATTCTACACAAGCACATATCCATACAAAGCAAAAGAATAGCAATTTAACAGCATACATTTGCAAAAAGAGTTAAATACCTTCTGCGAGGACGAGCAGGGTAAAGCTTAACAAGCTCATCAGTAGACATGTCAAGAAGAGAATCCAGATCCACTCCTCTGTAGCTGAACTTCTTGAACGTCCTCTTCCTTGGCTGTCCGGAAGCAACATCAGCTTCAACTTCCGCCTATCAACCAGAAGAAAAAAAAAACACATCAACAAACTGTTAGATACAAGGAATAATGAAAATAGAAGCTTATTGGTTACACATTTAAAGACAGAAATTACCATGGCTTCGAGAATGAATTGGCTGCTAAGCTCCTATGGAAGTGACTGCGGCTAGGGTTTTGGGGACGACGATGAAAGGAGGTTAGATGAGAAGTGAGAAGCATATATAAGAAAAGGGTGTAGGGTTGGAGTTATTTTGATGGGCTAGATTGAAATATGGGCCTGATGGGAAACCTCTTAATGGGCCAATAATCATATAAATCGCAGAGTTTATTTGGATTTAATTTCTAATTATTATTTTTTTTTGTTGGTTTTTTGGTAGGTTTTACTTTCAATTTTGCTGGAACTTATATTATTTATTATCATATATTTGAGTTTTGTTATGTTTAAACAAGTTATCATGAAATTTCAATGGGTTTTTTTATATGTTTATTGTTAGTTAACTTGTATTTTTCTTTAACAATATTTTATTTGTATTTAATTAATAAAAAAAATGTGTATTTACTTGCTACGAAGTAATTAAAAACATGTGTTATTTGAAATTATATATGATTAAAGGTGAATTTAAATTTATTGAGAAGATACGTGTATTATTTTGGAGATGTGAAATAATTAATGTGAGTGTGATAACCTCCCTAAATACACCTTTTCATATGGTTGAAGTTCAATGTTGCATAGAATTGCAACAAATATTACAAAAGATTTTATTTTAAAAAAAATGAACTTTAATTAGGTAAAATTTTTAGGTTCAACATGTGTGAAATTGCTTTAAAATAGATAAATTTGTGATTATTTATGCCTAATATGCATAACTTAAATGACGATTTCAAATTGAATGTGTGCATTTTAACTCAAGTTATAGATCAAACAAAGACAATAACATATTTCGTAAAATCTAATCAAGTAAAGTTTAAAGAAAAAAATGTATGAATACCTTATTGCTAACTGAAGGAATATTGATTGTATTGAAGTGTTAACCTAATAAGGGAATACATGGGAGATATATATAGGAGATATAGGAAGGAGTACTAATCCTAATAGGACTAGGATTAAGGAGTACTAATTCTAATAGGACTAGGATTAGTACACAGTAAATACTAATATTATTTAATACTATTTATTTAATACTATCTGTTATTATCCCCCCTCAAGCTGAGCTGAGCGGAAGCGAACGGAAGCTTGGAACTGAGGTAATCGTGCTGTCGGCTCGGGAGAGGCTTGGTGAGAATATCAGCCGGTTGTTCTTCAGTGGGTACATACTGCACAGTCATGGTGCCGGCCTGAACTTCATCGCGAACAAAGAGACAATCGGTATCAACATGCTTCATTCTGGTGTGTAGGACGGAATTCTTGGCCACACAGATGGTTGATTTGTTGTCACAATAGAGAGCAGGAACAGTGTGAGTGGCGCGGAGTTCGCGAAGAATATATGTGACCCACATGGTCTCAGCAGCAAGAAGAGCAAGGGCGCGGTATTCAGCTTCAGTCGAGGACCGAGAGACCTTGGGTTGTTTTTTTGTACACCAGGAGATCAAGTTCGGCCCCAAAAAAACGAGAAACCCCGATGTAGATTTTCTGTCATTTTTATCATTCGCCCAATCTGAATCTGAGAAACCCCGAAGCTCCAAGTCCCCGGGTCGAATGAGTAAACCACGACCAAGAGTGCCAAAAATGTACCTGAGAATGCGTTTTAGACAATGGTAATCATGTTCACTTGGTTGATGCATGCGCTGAGCAACTCGGTTGACAGCAAACTGGATGTCAGGACGGGTAATGGCCAGATACTGTAGAGCCCCAATGAGGCTGCGGAAGTGGGTGATATCGGCAAAGGGGGTGTCGGCTCCATTCGTAGACGAAGAGACTGCCATCGGTGTTGGTTGACTGGTGCATTTTTCCAGTCCAGCTTTCTGCAACAGATCTCGAGCATATTTTGACTGATGAAGAAACAAGCCGCTGCCTGTCCGAGAAACCTCCATTCCCAGAAAATAATGTAACGGGCCAAGGTCCTTCATTTTGAAGGTAGTATGCATAGCTCGAGTGACATCCTGAATGAGAGCTGCAGTAGAGCCTGTAATAATGATATCATCTACATAGACAAGAAGAATGACTGTACCGTGTGCTGAATGTCGAGTAAACAGACTCGTGTCGTGTACGCAACACGTGAAGCCGAGTCCCTGGAGGAACGTTTTCAGACGTGTGTACCAAGCACGGGGGGCTTGCTTGAGCCCATACAGAGACTTCTGGAGTTTGCAAACATGTTGAGGGAAGCGGGGATCAACATAGCCCGGTGGTTGCGTCATGTAGATAGTTTCATCAAGCATGCCATGAAGAAAAGCATTGGAAACATCCAACTGATTGATGAGCCAATTGTTGCGCACGGCGAGTGACAGTACCAGGCGAATGGTTTCCTGCCGAATAACAGGACTGAATGTCTCGGAGTAATCAAGCCCATACTCCTGATTGTAGCCTTTAGCAACCAAACGAGCCTTGTACCTGGAAATACTGCCATCCGCATTGTGTTTAATTTTGTACACCCATTTACAGCCCACTGGGTGCCGCCCATGGGGCTTAGGTACAAGAACCCAAGTTTTCTGATCAGTCAAAGCCTTAAACTCGTCATCCATAGCATGACGCCAATAAGCATTTTTTGAGGCAACAGAGTAGGTTGTTGGTTCACTATCGGGAAGGGGTGTATTTGGTAGTATGGTAGCCTGAAAGGTTTTGGGTTTAAAGATACCGGCTTTGCCACGGGTTAACATGGGATGAGTATTGGGGGGTGGCACGGGCGGTGGTGATTCGGGGGTGGCCGGGAAGGACCCAAAACGGATCGGGCTGGAGATGTTGTGGGTATGGGGTGGTTCGGGTTGGTTGTGAGTGTGGGTGGTGGTTGCGGGTGTATTGTGGGTGACGGTCGAAGGGGTGATGAGGGGTGGTTGGGTAGTGGGTGGAGGTGTGGGGGAAGGTGGTGAGGGACCCTGTGAGTATGTTGGAAAAAGGGGAAGGACGCCAATGAATGATGTATTTGTGGAGGAGGAAATAGACTCGTAGGGAAACTCATTTTCGACAAATTTGACATGACGAGATATGTAGACTTTATGAGTTTGTGGGTCAAGACAGCGATAACCCTTGGAGGTAGGATGATAGCCCAAAAAAATACAAGGACGGGATCGGGGTTGTAATTTGTGAGTAATATGAGGGCGTAGCCAAGGGTAGGCAAGACACCCAAAGACGCGGAGGTTGGTATAATTGGGAAGTTCTTGGTAAAGGAGTTGATAGGGTGATTTGTTGGAGAGAGTGTGACTGGGCATTCTGTTAATGAGGTAGTTTGCGGTGGCTAGAGCTTCTACCCAAAAGGAGACAGGGAGATGAGATTGATGTAGAAGAGTAACCACCGTTTCAATGAGATGGCGATGCTTACGCTCAGCCACCCCATTCTGTTCGGGAGTGTATGGACAGGAGGTTTGATGTATAATTCCCAGGGATTGCAGAAACTGGCCAAAGATGTTATTGACATATTCCTTTCCATTGTCACTTCGAAAAAGTTTAACATGAGAATTGAATTGTGTTTTAACCATTTTTTCAAAAGTGACAAAGGTGGTGTATGCCTGTGATTTGTGTTTTAGTGGGTACAACCAAGTGTATTTTGTAAAATCATCCACAAAACAAATATAATAGCGAAAACCAGCAAATGAAGGAACAGCAGTAGGACCCCATAGGTCAGAATGAATAAGTTGAAAAGGTGCAGTTGTACGCTTCTCAGATAAAGTAAAAGGTAATTTATGAGATTTAGCAATTGAACAGGAGTCACAATTGTTTACATGAATGGAAGAAAAACCTAATTGAGACATTAAAGAATTTATTATTTGAGTAGACGGGTGACCCAGACGACTGTGCCACAACAGACTGTGGCCATCAGCCGAAAGAGCCACCGGAGCCACAGGAACGCTTTCTGAAACTGGGTGGGCAGACGAACTTGTGCCAGGAAGAACGTACAGACCATGCTCACAGGGGCCCTGAAAAATCACCCTCTTGGTAGTATTGTCTAGGATCTGAAAATCATTAGAGGTGAACAAGAGTGAGCAATTATTGTCTTTTGTGAATTGGTGAACTGAAAGGAGATTGGATTTAATAGAAGGGACGTGGGTAAGGTTACCTAGGTGAAAGATAGCGGTGGGGGTTTTAATGGTACCCGTGCCAGTGTGAGAAATATTAAGGGACTCACCGTTGCCAACAGTAATACCATTGGAGCCATGATATGGATTTGGAGCGTTAAGCTTGGATAGATCAGAAGTAACGTGCATGTTGGCCCCAGTATCCAACAGCCATTCAGAGGAAGGGCCGGCTTGAGATGCATAATTGGCACGGTTATCACTATTTCGGCTCTCCTCATACCGAAACCAGCAACGAGCAGCGGTGTGTCCTGTTTTCTGACAGATTTGACAAGTTGGACGATCCCGCTCGTAAGTGCCCTGCCCGCCGCTGGAAGATGACTGCCCGCCGCTGCCGAAGGAGTGCAGGCTGTTGTTGCTGCCGTGCTGCTGACCGTCGTACGGCGGACGACTGCCCTGCCGACCGCCGCGCCCGCGGCCTCCGCTGTTTCTGCCGTAGCCGCCGCGGCTCCCCTGCCGGCCGCCACCACGCCCCCCGCGATAGTTCTGGCTTGCGGTGAGGGCGGTGGCCGGTTCCATAACAGCGGCTTCTCGGAGAAGAAGTTTGCTCTCCAGATCCACGTTGATTTCTTCACTTTTTAGCCACGAGGAGAGAGTAGCCAGGTCAACGGGCGTTGGACTGATGCGAACCGCCTGTTTAATGGAGGAGTAAGCTGATGGGAGCCCCCGAACGACGCACATGACGAGATCTTTTTCGGGAATGATTTCGTTCACGGTGTCGAGGGCTGTGATGATGGTGGAGACCTCGTCTAAATACTCCGCCATAGTTTTCGTGCCTTTGGTAATTGTGTGGAGACGATCACGCAATTGAAAAATATGAGAGTGGGAAATTGATGCATAGCGTGTTGCGAGGGCCGTCCACAGGGCTGAAGCAGTTGTGTAGGATCGGACGTGTTTCTGAACCGTGGGAGAGATGACCGCAATCAAACATGATCGGATCTGGCCATCCACGGCTTTCCAGGCGGCATGGGCCGGATTGGTTTTTTCTGATTTGTCCGTGGCGGTGATGACTGCCGGCGGCGGTTCTGTGCTTCCATCGACGTATTTGAGAAGGTAATTGGCCTCAAGGGCTGTAAGAACGGTGATTTTCCATGTAGGGTAATTTATGTCTGATAATTTTTCGGGAATCAGGGCATGAAGATGCCTGAGAAGGAGTTTAACGCCAGAAGGAAGTGAATCGAGAGGATCCACCTCGGTTGTCATGGCTGCCGCCGCCCAAGAGAAGAGAGGGAACGATCGGTGCCCTAAAGAGAGAAAAAAACCTAGAGAAAAGAAGATCTAGGTTTTCTGGCTCTTGATACCATGAAGGAATATTGATTGTATTGAAGTGTTAACCTAATAAGGGAATACATGGGAGATATATATAGGAGATATAGGAAGGAGTACTAATCCTAATAGGACTAGGATTAATGAGTACTAATTCTAATAGGACTAGTATTAGTACACAGTAAATACTAATATTATTTAATACTATTTATTTAATACTATCTGTTATTACTAACTCGTACAAAGAAAAATAATATATCAAAGTTTAGAAATTGTCCAAAAATTTAAGTCCAAACATCCTAACTAATGTGGTGCTCTATTCACTTTGGATATCTCACAATGTATGTATGATATAATTACTAATAGAGCATCATAAAAGAAATAGGATGACAAAAATTACAAAAATAATATTACGATTATTAATATGAAAAGAAATAACTAAAACATTAACAACTGTCTATTAGTCTTTTATCATTATTTGTGTGCGAATAGCTCTATATTTAAGGTCACATTTTTAGTAAGTTGGAGTTTTCTCATATTTGGTCTAAATCATATGTTTTCAATACTTTTTTCAACCTACATCTAGCTCTCTTAAAATCATCTATAGACACCCTCTCACACTTTAGTAATGAGACATTCGTGCATCTCCTCTTCATGTGCTAAAACATTTCCCACATCTTATCGTCCATTCATGTCACTTTAATAATCTCACATATCAATCTAGAAATTTTTCTTTTCGTAATATTTATTATATAAATATAAACGTGATCTACATGTCTCATGTAACATACTGTAAGATTTATCTCTGTTTCATTTTTTTTCTACTATCATTATTATTATTATTATTATTATGCACTAATGCACTATCATATAAAATGGAAAGAAGATAAAAAAGAAAAATGAATCAAACTGGTGGGGTAGTTGAGGAGTAGATGCACTTTGCCATTTATCTGAACTTTGAGTCATAATAGCATTTTTTAAAATTCAAAGGGACCTGAATACTAAATTCGACTATTTGATCTTGTTCCTAAAATAGGCATCGTGCTTGTTCACTGCTTCGCCATTTTCACTGGAGCTGTTCCTATTGTTAGGTATGTTATCTTGACTCCTCCTATTTTTGATGTATTTTTTATTTTGTTAAACTTGCTAATGATTCGCTGTTCAAGTTTGTGTACATTGATTGATAGAATTGAGGAAACAGCAGGAAATTTGTGCTATAATTTGGTTCTTTTCTGGTTCTTGAATTTGAATCTGATAATTTATCTGGGTTTTCTTTGTTTCTTTCTTTAATTTATTCATTTAATCCGAATTCCTTTACCTGAGCACCCCCTTTACTGTTCTTCAGTCCCTTCAAGTTTTTGTTCCTTTTTGTGATTTGGGGCTTCTGATAATTCTGAAGTAAAAGAAATTGCCTAGAATATGCTTTAGTTCATTAGTTTTTTCTTTTAAGTTAAACGAAAGAATAGGGAAGAAGGGTAACCAAGAGCCTACTTATTCTACTAAGTTTCATACTTGTCGAAAAAAATATATTTTCAACCAAGATTGATTCTTTTTGAAGTGAACGACACGAACTCTTTGTTAGAATCCTACATTGATTGATTGATCTCGAATGAAATGAGTAGGGAATGATTTTGAAGAAGGTGAATTGGAGATGTGTTGCACAGCTCAGCCTATTTGGGTGGTGGTAATACGGTTCTCAAGAACCTAGAAGAGGGGGCAACACAAATGTTTTGAACTAATATTCTAGGAGAAGATGTTTTAAGATCATCCAATGAGTCGCGTGGAATGTAGTTGGTGTCGGAAAATGGAATTATTTTAATGTTTAACTTATACTTGTATGTTAGTAGTAATAGGAAATATTGCTTCAGAACATGACGATTGTTAAGCCTTCGGAAGGGGTCAAAACTATAGTGTTTTAGAAAGATTTCTGTTGTTGGATTGCATAGAAGTAATGCATGTTATAGTTGGATGATAAGCTCAACAAAGATGTTTGTTGCATAGTATCCTGTTGTCACTGCGACTGAGAAGTTAGGTAAGCATGTTACTTTTTTGGGTGATAGATTTGAGGCTTATAAGTTTTATGAATCTGAGTAGCATTTTGGGTGGAAGGCTAGAGAAAATAAGGTCCTTATTCGATTGAGGCGGCATGCTAGAAGTTGTATAGATTACAATTACTTTCCTACCAGAGGACTTAGCTCAGCTAGTGAACTAATTATCAACTGCTCACTTTTGATATTATGATGGTTCACCACCACCCTTCAAGTGTGTTGTTGACTTAAGTTAAATCCTACAAGCAGTGAGTTCAACTCATGAAGAGCTACAACACTTCTAAGGTGGAGAATATTGTTATGAGTGAGATTATAGTGGAAAGAAGATTCACAATGGAAACAATTGTTTATTATTCTGAGGAAGCATGCAGTAGACTAGCACTCCCCCTTATATGTTTTCTTCTTTGGTTCAGAACGTGTGAAAATGATCTTGATTGGGGACTTAAATTTGCAGCAATGTTTTGAAAAACAAAAGCACAAGGAAGTTATGCCTGAAATTGTGAGGTGAATGCATTTTGAGGATAGTTCTTCTAAGTGTATTGAATTGATAAACGTGATGTATAAGTACATAATTGATTGGAAATAGAAGGGGAAAGAATAGATGTTGTGGTTGACTAGAATATCATATATGAACACCACTTATTTGAAAAAAAGAAGAAGTAAGAATACCATATACGAGCACGACAGGAGTTATCAGCAGAGAATTTACTCTAAAAAGAGAACGAGGGAGAGGTAGGGACTTGAAGATCTTGGGCTTTATCAATGAGTTTGTTCAATCCTCTAAATATAATTAAGCTAGACAAACCAAACGAGCTTAAGGTCTGTACTAAAAAGTGGGGGCTTTAGATGTTGTGATCTTCATCAATAAAAATATGAAGAGGCACCAAACAGTAAATAATAAGTGCCAAAAGATAAAATCGTAAAAGGTGAATTTCTCACGCTAAAACCACTAGTAAGGAATGCATCGTATGAAAATTAGCAGAAAATGTCCTCATTGATGCTCAACTAGTGTTGAGTTTGGATTTGACTATGTCTTGGATCTCAAGATTTGATGTCCATGTTGTTGACCTTACCTAGTGTCTCAACTAGGAGGCTGGCCAAGTCCTTTTCAAAGTCAAACTCAGATAGCTATATTTTTATAATAGTGATAAATCAGTACTTATTCTGTATCAATTTATGTGTTTTACTTTCCTTTTCAGTTCGTCTAAAACAGAAGGCCACTTTCTATATTTAGTAGGTGGCATTTGACTAGCACCAAGTTTAAGAATTTAAGTAAGACTTCTGAAACTTATGATCTAAAACAAGCAATTAACTTTGTATGACTATGAATCAACTTATTAAGGGTAAAATAGAAAAATTAAAGTAAAACTGTTTCTAAATAACTGTAGTGTTTGGTTCAACTTGCGTGCACCACGACTAATTCCTTGGGGTAATTGCTACCTCCCACCAACACAAATACCAGGTAACTCCGTCCATCAAGGTTTGAACATCAGAATTTGAATCTCGTGGGCCTAAACTAAAGATGTGTATAATATACCAAAATGTCGTTTGAATGTTGTCTGGGATATGGAAACTAAAGAGTTACTGAACTAATTATAGAAAGTGGTATTCTTTTTAAAACATACTTAAAGGGAAGTAAAACGAATTAATCGAAACAGAGGATTATATTTTCCTCTCTGTCACAGTGTTCATGGTCCTCTTCCTCTTGCTCTCTTGGTCTGTCATGGAGCGACCAACAGTCATCATCTGCATAGCCTCTTGCTTTACTCTTTCTTATTATTGCTTGCTTCATCCACAATTTGACTTTCCCATTGTTTAGATAGCACTATTTTTTCTGTTTATACTTATGACTCACTGCTCTTTCATCTCACTCTTTCATTGTTACCAACAGAGACTTTATAACTATTTCTGCTCACTCAAGCATTATCTTCCACCATTTCCTTAGCTTTCCTGTGATAGAGGAATTCAATTTTTCCCTGTTGGTGAACCGGCAATAACAGTCTGAAGTATCTGCAAATATACAGCAATTTAATTAAAAAATAACCAGAGGAAACTCATTTTTGGCTTCAGTTTTAATTAATTAATCTGTCTTGTCATACTGTTCTGAATCTTTTTGGGAGTGGTTAAAACAGGCATTCGACACTAGATCATTTAATCCTTTGTCGTCTTTTGTTCAAGTTGGATTTGATAACTTGAGTTTGAAAAACTGATTTCACATAGAGATTGAAAGTAAGAAAACCTAAATGCTGGACTGAGCTATTTTTATTTGGTAACAGTTAACACACCAGACTCAAATATTTTCTTTAACTCAAACAGTCAGCATATCAAACTGCTCGTGGCTGGTCCATTGTCATAATGGTTCTTCTAATGTGTCTAGAGATTGAGGAGTTTATCTGGCAATATGACAAAATTTTGGGGAATGTTGACTTTTCCTGAACTTGGAGGATTTATATAATTACACCAATGTTGAATTTCATTGTCCTCTTCTTTCACTAGCAGGCACTCTTTTTTGGCGAACAGAGCTATTTATCTAACAAGTTTTTGTTTGCTTTAGCAGGCTTATAATTTGTGTCCCTTGAGGCATGATCTTGGCATTGACACATCTCTTTCATAGGGCTCCCTTCTTTTAAAATGCTTCAATCTCTCTATAAATGTCAAAGAAACTTGTGTACAAAGATCAGGACAACCAGCCTTCTCGTGCAGTTTGTGTCAACTAGCTGTGGCAGCAACATCCCAACTGATGAGAGCACACTCATTAATTTGTATCACAGAAAGACACATGGTTTATCAAAAGAAAACGTCATTAGTGAAGCAGAACCACTCCAATTAGATACTGCTCAATGTTCAAAAGCTTCAGCTTTTATTGAGTTCTTCCAAAACCATGGGTTTTCTGCAACCCAAACGAAGAGACTAATTAGACTACGCCCTAAATTACTAGTATCGAAGGTGGACAAAACCCTAAAGCCCAAGTTCAAGTTCTTGCAATCAATTGGCTTTACTGAAGATGAACGCAATAAGATTATCTGTGGTAACCCCAACATACTCATGAGTAGCGTAGAGAAACAACTGACTCCATGCTTTGATTCCCTAAAGATGTTCATGGGTAGTGAAATGCAAGCAATGGCTGCCATCAAACGAAGTCCGCAGATCTTTAATTATAAGTTCTCTGGTGGTTTGGAGCAGACTCTACAGGTATTGCACCAACTTGGTATTCCTGATTCTGAAGTTTCAGAGTTTATTTCAAAAGTTCCCATTATCTTGACTGTAAATCCCAGAAAGATGAGTAAGATTGGCTTGAGACTTAAGGAATTGGGGTTTGATGTTACTTCTTCAGCATTTAGGGCAGCTTTTACCGCAATGTCTGTACTTAGTGATTCCAAAATGGAAAAGAAACTGGAAAACTACCGAAGTATGGGCTTTTCAGATGGCGAGATCCGCAATATATTCAGATTGCAGCCAACTTGCATGTTTTATTCTGAGGAAAATATCAGGGCAATTGTGGCATTCTATGTTAATAAACTCCATTTGAGCCTATCACACTTGTCACAAAGACCATCCTTTCTATTGCGTAGCCTGAAGAAGAGGGTTATTCCCAGGTGTTCTGTCATGCAAGTTTTGTGGTCAACAGGCGTTATTTCAAAAGTTAACAAACTATCCTCAATTCTAATGATTAGTGAAAAGGACTTCTTACGGAAGTGTGTTACTAAATATGAAGCACAAGTTCCTCAACTGCTAGCTGCCTACCGTGGTGAACTTGTGTTCAACGAATACACTTTTCATTTACGTGAAATTCATCAGATTTCAATGTCAAAGGCGTCATCTTCTAAAGCTAGGTAGCTTAGTAGTATTTGCACCATCTGTATCTTTCACTGCACCATTTACTGTCGCATTCTTGTTATCAGTATTGTTTCCCATATTTAAGTTTGAACTACTGCTGTTCTGTTCGTAGAGGTACTGGAATTCTTTATTGGTAAGCTTATGAGGGAAATAAATTTTCTTTTTTTTACAATGAACATCAAAATTTCAGGGCAAAACTAGAGAACATTATGCCAGCAAAAAGTAGAAATGTAACTGGTAGTGAGTTCTATCAGATATCCCCACATCCATTGGTGATGAGTTATTTGATCTATTAGGCAGACTTTTGATAAGCTTTTGAGATTGAGTTAAATTCAAAATTCATTTTCTTACCATAGTATTAAAGCTAGGTGCATCCCACTTTGTTTTATCCGGTGTTTTCATATGATAATGTTTGACAGTCCAATTGTCACGAATGGATGTGCGGGAGGTGTTAGATATCCTACATCAATAGTGACAAAGTGAAAGAAATAAAATAAAAAATTGGTATGTCAAAATGTAAAGGAATAAATACCCTAAGGGTAGATGAACGCTTTGCAATTCAGTGTGATGGATTATTTGATCACTTGGTGTTGTTAAATATGCATATCATTTGTTTGAGTCTCCTGTTCCAAAAAGAAGTATGTGCTTATCTCCTGTTTGATTTATTGGGTTTCATTAGCAGCAATGTAAGTGGATATTGCTATTACCTGAGCTATGCTCTGTGCCTGTGGTACTACTATCCTGGATGCAATGGCTGGTGCTGACTATGAATGCTGCATCCATGTTGCAGCATTAAAGTTTGCTCAAAAACGTGAACATCCTAGCAATTGGAATGAGCCAAAAAACAAAAGGGTGATGTCTCCTAAGTCGACTTCATCAGAAAACTAAAACATCTTTAACATTGTTGGATTACAGTCTACATCTTCATATTTCATTGCAAGTTTAGCATGTTCCAGCAAACTGTAAAAGGAAAATGAAAAAGGCGATCTATTTTGTAAACAAATTTAAGAACTTGAGGCTTCATTTTGACAGCACATGAAGACAATCTATATGAGCATATCCACTCACATGCTCAAGTTCCAAGATACTCTACTACAATGTAAGATCATGAATCAAGGAGAGAATATGGGAGGGGCTTGTCAACAGTAAGTAACAAGACATCTATCAGCTTAGCAAGATGGCTACCGCCTGCAATCAAACATTCTTCCTCCTGATCTTTCCCTTGCCATGATTCTTCTTCTTAGCTATTTTAAGCTTCTTTTTCATCTTCTTTCCAAGAGGTTTTAGAGATTTTGAACTTCGATTGCCATCAGCCATCTCCAAATCTGGAAATCAAAACAATGACAAGATAACATACTGAGGGGAGGCTAAAAATCAGCTGCACAAGTTTCAGCAGCAACAGCAGATACAGGACACTGGAGTAGAATGAGCAGTTAAATCTTACTCACATGTATTAATCTTTCCATAAAATTTAACTACGAACTTATAATATTAGGACGCTAGTTGTTGGGGGCTGTTTCTGGGTTCCAACAGAGAAAAAGGCATGATATGGAGTTCCCCACATGTCTTGATTGTGCACACTGATGATGTACAAGCTAAACTTATGAAATTAATGTATTCAATGAAATCTAGTAACGAGATATCTTCCTTTCGTGGCAATATGCTTCAGATAATTCATAGTACTCCTTCTTTCATATCACTACTGGAATCACTGGATATGCTGACTGAAACAAAGTGGTTGATGCTGATAGCTGACAGTTAATCTATTATCAGATTTAATCAGCTAAACCATTAATCTCAATCTCTTAAATTGGCCTCATCTAAAGAGCTAGCCAAAATTCACTAACAAAAAAGTAAGAAAAGAGGAAGAGTTATTTTATGCATCATAATATCAGCTTTCAAAAGTTGACAAAAACGGTTCAATCCTGATTAGTTAGATTGCATGTATGCATTATTCAGTCTGCTTCATTTTTTCAAAACATTTTTTTATAATGGCGGTGCTTAGGCCAACTCGTGCGCTCCTCAACTATGCATGTTGCTTTTTTGGCAATAATTTAGGACCTAAAGAACCTTAGCTTCACTCTCATGTGACATTGATGGTCTTAAAACTGTATTAAGGAACTTGCCAACACTTCGGTAGATATCCTCCAATCATCTACTCACTCAATAACACGTCTTCATTTCAACCATCTTATCTTATCTCTATATGTTAGATTCTTCCTCTATCATACCATACACCTGGGAAATCAACCCTAGAGATATGAATTGTCCGCACTTAGGCACTGCAATCCCATCTCGTCAAACTTCACATAAATATGAATCTACTATAGCCATATTCATGATATCTCCAAAGATAATATCTTCTATGAAGCTCCCATAGCAATACTCAGATACGTTCTTTATTCTTACATCTTCTCTATAAATTTTTAATTTTTTCTGTTTTCCACCTTTCCCACACCACTCCTTCCTATCAAAATATCATACTCCAAAAACAAACACACAAGAATATAAATGGTAACAGCTGAAGAAAAATTTGAAACCATAAGAAAAAAAATTCAAACTAGAATCAGCCAAAGCATACCCATTTTAGATTCGTCGTTAGAAGTAGAGGCAGAAGTATCCATGGTGGTGCGGCTGAAGGGAGACTTAACAATAAGCTTAGGAGCAGCAAGGGCAGCTTCTTGGGCAGCCAATTTAGCAGCTTCTTTCTTAAGAACTGATGGTTCTGTAGCAACTATATCCCTCCTTATAGCTCTCAGCCTCTTTTCCCTCTTTGATCTCATTGATTTCGCCATTTGTAGATATCTCTGTTTTTTCTTCCTCCCGTTGCTCGGTACGCAGATTTTTGTTGCTTAGGGTTTTAAGGAGGCAACAACGGCGCAAGTTATAAAAGCCCAACCACTAGAAATTATAATGCTTTAATTACGTTTTCACCCAAAACAATTCTTTATTTGCACTTTGTACGCTTCGTATGGTGGAAAAGAAAATATATTGGGTCAATGCAAAGGTGATTTAGTGAATACTAGTAGTAGATTATAATCACGGAAAATTGTACTCAAATTATTAATTTAAATTAAATATTATAATTACGCTGCTTCTCTCTAGGTTTCTCGGTCTTCAGTTTCTCCTTTGTCTCTTTTGTTTTTATACAAATATGAATGTATAAAATGTATTTGTGTTTGTATAAAGCGAGAGAAAATTGTGTAAACAAATATTTTCGTTCTATATACATTTAAAATTATACAAATACAGATCTTCCCGCGTGAGTTGTCTTTTGTCATTCTCTCTTTCTCATTTTATACAAACATATATTATCTAAATTACAATATATATAATCTGTGTTGTATAAAGCGAGAGAGAGAAAGATATTTGTTATATAAATATTTTATTTCGATTCAATTGTATTTTAAATTTTATGCAAATGTACAAACACAAATTTGAATTGAGAGGTTGTCAGTGATTCATACAAATGGCGGCAGAAATTATACAAATCTGAAGCTCCTACCAACGAGTTATACAACCTGATGCTCCAAAGCAAACACTAAGTTTGTTATAAAGCGCAATATACAAACTATAGTTATAACATACAAATATAATTTTTAAGTTTACTACATGTGAAAGTTGCTTATATAAATAGCAGGATTGTTGACAAAAATTTTTTAGAGGGCATTTTCTGTAATTATTTAGAGAACATAATTGTGTAACTTGTAAGTCGATATATGACAGTAATTAATTTGCTTTTACGTAGAGGGATAAACAATATCTCTCTATTTTCATTTATTTCACTTGAAGATTGAATAATATAGATATTTAATCGGTATTACCTAAATGTCGAGATCAAAATAGCATATTTAGTGAAATTTTACACGAATGACCCATTTTTCATAAGAAAAAAAACTTAATTATACGAATATATTATCATAATTACTAATTCTTTTGTAGTTAATATTTTACCTGACTAATTAATTATTTCATATTAGATTTTAAGTCAGATACGTTTAAATACATGTTTTTTCTATTAGATACACTAAAATAGAGAGAGAGAGAGACGAGTGAGAACAAAAAGAAGGCAAATGAGATATATCTATGTATTTAAGACATATGCAAATCACAATAGATGTATATGGCGTGATCACATGTATCTCGAATATCAAATATGCGAGTGAGATATGAGGAGGTGAAAGAGAGTTGTATATATATCCATATACATGCGATGTACACTTGTATACAATTTATCTAGAACAAATTACACCCAAATTTGACTAATTTTATATCAATATACATGTATCTAAGCACATGAAAAATTTGATAAATTCATAATTTTGCAAACTATGATATATCTAAATAATTAGCCCATGAACTAGTAGGATTTCGGTAAGTTATCCTTTTTCTTATGCTATAAAGGCCCAAAACGTCTAATCTGCCTCACATGGGCCTATAAGATCTGGTTTAGCCTATTTTCACTTTATCAGCCCAGCCCAGCCCATTTTCTATACGCTCTCCTCTCAGTGATGAGAGTTCAACAGATTCAGTCAGTGGTTGATCTGCGCTAGGGTTGCTTCCAGCTTGAACCTTCCAATATGCTTCCATTTTGTTGATCTTCAATCTCGATTTTCAATTTCTCCAGCTCAATTTTTGTCTATAGAACAAGAAAAAGTGTATAATTTTGGAAAGACAAGAAAAGAAAACTAGATGATGTCTGGAAATGCTTTAGTCCATGTATCAACAAATTCTACTGTGTTTCCAATCATACCCAGTAGAAGAAATGTGTTGGGTGATCGTTTTCTGTGTATAAAATCACCAATCAGGCCTAAAAATCGAACCTTTAGTGTGAAAGCAATGTCTGCAAATACGGGTCATAGTCAAGAACAAGAGCAACAACCCGAGTCATCTTCCGACCAGAAAGGTCCACTTTCTGTTATTTTAGATGTTCCCAGGAATATTTGGAAGCGAACTATGCGTCCATTGAGTGATTTTGGGTTTGGTAAAAGGAGCATCTGGGAAGGTGGGGTTGGGTTGTTTATCGTTTCGGGTACTGTGTTGTTGGCACTCAGCTTGGCTTGGTTGAGAGGGTTTCAGCTGCGGTCTAGGTTTAGGAAGTATTTAGCTGTGCTTGAGTTTGAGCAGGCTTGTGGCATTTGCACTGGTACACCTGTTAGAATCAGAGGAGTAAGTATTGGTAATGTGATTCGAGTCAATCCTTCCTTGAGAAATGTTGAAGCTGTTGTTGAGGTGAGCAACATGTATATTTGCTGAACACATTTACTGAATTATATATATTTCTTTCGAAGTAATAAGTAGTTGTTCTATAGTTGCTTGTGTATGTTTTGATCTTAAGCATTGATTATGTGTTTATAGGTTGAAGATGATAAGATCATTATTCCTCGAAACTCGTTAGTTGAGGTGAACCAGTCTGGTCTTATCATGGAAACCATGATTGATATCACACCTCGAGATCCAATCCCAATACCTTCTGCAGGGCCCCTGGATCCGGATTGTGTTAAGGAGGGTCTGATAATTTGCGACAGGCAAAAGATTAAAGGACAACAAGGGGTTAGTCTAGATGCATTGGTTGGAATATTCACACGTCTTGGCCGTGAAGCAGAAGAAATCGGTTTGGCGAATACCTATGCTTTGGCTGAGAGAGCTCTAAATGTTATTGAGGAGGCGCGACCGCTGCTTACAAAGGTTTGATGCACTTTACATTTATTCACCTCCCATTTCATTCTTTTTGTATGGATGATGTTTAATTTTAAGGATAAAAGAAGAAGGAAGTCTAACAAATAGATGAATTTAACTTCTGTACTTTTAGCTTATGATAGCAATGATATAACTTGTTGAAATTCTGTTCTTCTCTATTTATGATTCATAACATCTTTATGATAAAATATTTATTCTGTATTTTTTTCTTTAAAGACCTAGTGTCATGTATGGAAACATTTTTAGAAACACTGATATTCTAAGCTTAGGGTAAATCACACATCTCTACTTAGTTCTTTCCACCAACGCACTATGTTCTACTCGTCTACACCCTATAAAAGTAATGCGTGATGTATGAGTTGTACTAGAATGTTATGGACTTCAATCCTCTTTGACAGCATCTGTGTAAAGAGCATCGGTCTAGATATTTTCACTGTGATGAAATTTGTAAGTTGGATAACACTTAAATTTGGAGAACTCTTAGTTAAAAGACCCTGTTAAGTTAATATGTTTCTGGAAGTGCAGAAAGTGATTACTGAGGTCATTAGCTTGGGAAAGCCCACAGTATATTATACCCCAAGTTATGACCTGCAGAGGAGATATGTGAATGAATTGTCAGACAAGATCTGCTTGATTGCTTTGCAATTCTTTTTATGAAGGATTTTTTTGTCACATGTGCATGCAAAACTAATTTGAGTTAGAATATCTTGTTTTGAATGCAGTGAAACTATTAATCAAGTGCTTAATAATACAAGATTAATTTTATAAGTCTGCTTGACTATCATTATCTCTAGTATGTGTATCTGTTTGAGAATTCTGTCAGACACTAACATCTCGTGCTTCATGCAACCATTTCTATTTACAGAAAAATGTTCTCTTCTTGGCAAAAATTAGTCTAATCCTGTTTGGACTTGTTGATGTTCATTCAGTACACTAATATGTCATGTAGTGCATATTCTAAATAATATGTCGAAAGCAAGTGCACAACTATTGTTAGTTTGTCAGATGTTAGGTGGTAAGTGTAAAACTGTGAGTTGTAAGTACGGTTGCAATATGTGTTTTCCTATATCACATTCATCAGTATCAAGCTATAGGACCATTTATAGAGGAGGAGGGGAAAACTGAAACAGCAGTCAATGTTGGGCATACAGTTGCACTCATTTTATTATGCTACTTGAGCAATTTATGTGTTCCTTGCAGGTATTTAGTATATTCTCATGTATGAACATTGTACCTTTGATGTAGTGACACCTCAGATTAAAGCCATGGCTGAGGATGTCCAACCTATGCTAGCTGATGTTCGTGATAGTGGCTTACTGAAGGAAGTTGAGAGTTTAACCCGAAGTCTGGCACTAACATCTGAAGATATAAGGTAAATCAGTAACTTATGGTAGCTTCTTTTCTAAGGCAAGGGTGAAGTAGTCCTAGACCTTTATAAGATATACTTGGTACTTGTTAGTTTGGCTGAGAATATAACTGGGTGATACAAATTAAGTTTTGCTCATGCTGCTCACTTGTGAGCTATATATTTGGAGTGAGACCAGTTATGTAAAAAGTTCAAATAAGCAGATAGCAAGTTCAATGAAAAAGGCTTCACAAACATGGCATGTTTTTGTACATTATCAAGAATTTTAGATTGCCACATATTGAACCCATGCTTGTACCCACGTCATAGACCATTCTGCACTAGGACACAACTTTGGATGCTTTCTTGGTTGAATATACATGATGTGAAAAGGGCTAAACATTTCTAATTTCCTGGTCGCAACAGTGAGTTCCTTTTATTGATATCAAAAGTGGAGTTCAAAAGATTGTAGCTCTTCTAGGTGATCCCCAAGTTATGCATCTACTTTGAGGTTGCTTCTGTTACTGTTTGCTTTAGGCATGGAATCTGCTTTTACAGTGTTTTATGAACCAAATTGCAGGAGAGTGCACTCCACGGTCATGACTCCTGAGAACACCGAGTTGATACGGAAGTCCATTTATACGCTGGTCTTCACTTTGAAGAATGTCGAGGTAATTTCCCGCGTGGTAATAGTCATTCTAACACGTCAATCACTTTCATGCTTTGTGATTCATCATTTGTCACATTGTGCAGAGCATTAGCTCCGACATTTTGGGATTCACTGGCGATGAAGCTACTAGGCGCAATTTGAAAATGCTTATCAAATCGCTAAGCAGGCTATTGTAAAGTTGATTAATGTCTTGCAATACTACTAGCCTGAGAGGTTCCAAAGAGGACCAAGAGAGGTTGTTCTGTTTGGCTTTGGGAAGAGTCCTTGGGCTATGGATTATAGGGTTTATGTCTTGTTTTCTGCTAATCCAATAGGATTTCAAGGTGTGAAAGCTTCCATCTTCACCTTTGTTCTGTGTTAGAATGTCATTAAAAGATGGTTTCACTAATATGAATTTTGATTCTTTGGTCACTTTCTCTTTGAGTTTCCTCATATCATTACCTCCTGTTTTCATTAGTTATTTGTGTGTTAAGGAGAAGGTATTCCAGATCTTAATTTAAAATAATATTCATTTTATGAGGTGCTACTATTTAGGGTGACTTTGGTACAAAGGATTTTTTTTTTTCTGTTTTCTTGAAAATATAAGTGTGTTGGTAAACAAGCCAAAAATTGTTACCTCAAGAGTTTTTATACCTAATCTATCAAATTTATTGGAGGGGAGAGGAGAGAAGAAAATAATAAATTTAGAGTGTCACGAAAATTTAATTTTTCTATTTTTTTATTATAGAAAACACATCTTTTCACTAATCAAACATTGGCGAAACAGTTTTTTCTTCACTTAAAACTCTTGTTAAGAACTTGGAATTATTTACTATACGATCAGTTTGTAATAGATTTTTTTTATTTAGTATTTTTTAAAATTAATATAAACATAAATATTATTTCAGAAAAATCTGTGCTCCCATATATTATTCAAATGCAGCATTATCTTTATTGTAATATTGATAGATCTCACATAGCAGCAATATTTACTCGAATAACAAGAAATTAAGAAGGTGATGTATGATAAATTTTGATGAATCATTAATTTCTAATCGATTTTCATTCCTCCAATCAAAACAACAAAATTAATCGCTCAAAGATATAATTTCTTGTTATATTTTATTCAAATCATAGATCAAAGTAAAAAAAAAAAAACAGGATTTTTTTTGGATCCTTATTCCTAGTCACGTAAAATTTTCTAACATTGCTGATAGATTCTTGTTTTTCACATGTGCAATATCCCCCCC
>NC_028638.1:49531265-49531937 GCF_001406875.1 Solanum pennellii
CCCCCCCCCAAAAAAAAAAAATTAACTTTTGTTTTTAAAAAATATTTTAAATTTTAAAATTTCATTTTTTCACGTTTATTCTCGATCCCCCTTCTCCCGGCCAACTCCTTAACCCTCCGAAAAAGTTTGAGTCTGTTTTTAAAAAGTATTTTCACCCCTACCCTTTCCTTCCTCCCCACCCAACCCCTCCAAAAAAATTTAAATTTGTTTTTAAAAAATATTTTCAACTTCAGAATTTCATTTTTTCATTTCTACCTTCGAACATTTTTCGAAAAATGTTTCCCAATTTTCTCATTTTAGGTTGAGTTAAATGTCCAAATCAACTCATTTTTCTCAAATTAAAAATGATTTTCCTTCAAAACTTAAGGAACACATTTTCCAAAATAATATTCCAACTTTAAGTTACAAGTTTTTTATTTATTAAAAAAATCAATTTATTTTGTCCCTACCCTCAAATCAGCCCTCCAACCATCCCCTTACTCTCCCCCACTCCCCCCTCTCCAAAATTAAAAAAATAAATAAAACTTGATTTAGAAAATGTTTTTGACTTCAATTTTTTTACCCCACCGTCACTCCTACCCCCGCCCCCTGACACCACCACCCCCAAAAAATATTAAAAGTTATTTGTAAAAGATATTTCTAATTTAAATTTTTGTTTTACCTCCACCCCCT
>NC_028638.1:49532667-49549076 GCF_001406875.1 Solanum pennellii
CCCCCCCCCCCAATGCCCAACCCAGAAAAAATTTAAGTTTTTTTTAAAAAAATATTTTCAATTTCAAAAAAAAGTTTCTCCTCTAATAAAAATGAAAGATATTTCTCAAAACATTTTTCATTCAAATTAATCAAATACTAAAAATCTTTCCAAAAAATATTTTTTACTTACCACCCAACATGAAAGAATAAGTCAAAACTCTACTTATTTTTCAAGAAACCATTATCCTTCCTACCAAACACCCATCATTTAAAAGTTAATTTTGGAACAACAAAATACATTACTCCATAGATAGTCACCATTAGTAATTTGTACCTTCCGTTCTTATCTACTTGTCACTTGTCAGATTAATTTTTACATATCCCAGATATTAATATAAAAAATATTTTTATTAAATCACCATTATTATTTTTTTAATATCATTTTATTACTTTGTTCATTCACCACAATAAGCAGAGTAAGGGTAAAACTATAGAAAAAAAAGAGGAGGATTGATTCTCAACTATCTCACGTAATATAATTTTTTGTTTATCTACATTGCGATACAATAAGTATTTTGAATCATTTTTTGTAATGAATATAACAAAGTAAAATAAAACATCATCCAATTCATTATTTTTGAATAGCTATGCAAGTGGTACCAGAGAAGTTAGTTCTGCTTTATCAACGATAATAGCGAGGGACGGAAAATTATTTTATCCTTAATTAGAGATTTCGTATTCAAGCCCTATAATATATTGAAATTGCCTTTGATACAAAATATTTACCTTCAAATACGAATTCTTTAACATAAATTTAGATACACGAACATCAAATGAAAAAAAAAAGTTCTTTTTTATCTTTAATGAGAAAAATAAATAAAAAGGTAATGGATAATTAACTTTAATGAATTATTGATTTCTCATTGATTTTCATTCCTCCAAACATAAAATCGAATTTTTTGTCACATTTTATTAAAATCATAGATCAAAGTACAAAAAAACATATTTTTTTTCATCTATACCTATTTCTAGTCATGTAAAATTTTTCTATCATTGTTGATAGATTCTTGTTTTTCACATGTACAGTATCCACCCAAGCATATTCCAGTGCCTCTCTTAATGGGGACACTGCAATAAACTACACAATCCTGATTAGTCTTACATGGTGGTCCAAAAGCATCTACACGTTGCAAACCTAGAAAACATATAAAAAGAGTCGAGTTAAAATTCATAAATCACGTTAGAATAAGAACAGTTCGATGCACGAAGCATCAACAACAAATGTATATGTATTATAAGAGAGAGATATACCAATTGAGAGGAGAATCACAAACACCAAAGAGAACAAAGTGAATGAAGCTTTGCTCATAGCCATATCTTAATTAGAGAGTATTAGTGACTAATAATGAAGAGAAACTCTAATTTGATTTGTAGAAAACATTGCAACCCCTATTGAGATATATATAGTGTAGAAAAGGTGATTAAAATCTCTATAATTGGTCAAAAATGGAAAATAAGTTAATTAGAGGTAATTCTATCAGGATTAACTAGCCAAAAAAAAATTGAAAGGAACACTAAAAGCTTAAGTCATATAATTCATTTTGTGATAGAATTCATTGAATAAAGACACTAAATGATAGATTTACTTTTTAAATGTTTATTTAATAGTGGATTTATATAATTTAGTTTGACTGGATTTACCTGGAAAAAGAATTCATACTGAAATTATTATATTTTTTCAGCGGAAAAAAGTCAAAAATACCTTAAAACTATAGAAAAAGGTTCAAAAATATCCTCCATCCATCTTTTGGTCTAAATCTATCCTTCTACCTATTTTTTTGACTTAAAAATATCCTTCCATTAACCTTTTAGCTCATTTATATCCTTAAAACTAACAATCCTATCTTTATTTTTATTTTTTTAAAAAAATATATTTATTATTTATGATTCTCCTCATTGGATGAAATAAAATCTCCATATCAATTAGATTTCCTGCCATAATTTATCTAAGCCAAAAAGAATATACCTCTTAAAGATCTCAATTATTTTTAACTAGTTAACATGTTCGCGCTTCGTGCGATCGTAACAACTATTTTGAAAATAATATCTTTTATAAATAAGCACGTACTAAAAAAAAATGCTCAATACTTAGTAAAAGTTATAAAATATTTATAATAATTGTTTCAATTTATAAGATATTATTTTTGTATTATTTTGTTAGGTTGAAAAGAACATGTTTTATATATTGGAAAAAATGTTAATTTAATTTTCTATTTGCCGTGGATCATCAAATGAAACGTAAATAATCTCTCCTCCTCGTTTTTTAAAAGTATGGATGCTTATTTTTATATAAGGAACTACTGAACATCGACCTTTTTAAATATAAGTATTCAATATGATTTATTTAACAAAAAAACATACTTGTTAGGTACATAATCTTTTATGAAATTTTTTATTTTAAAAAATATTATGCAAGTTAAAATATGAAAATTATTAAAAAGCATGTCAATAGTAATACAAAGGAAAGAACGACTACTATTTTAATCAAACAAAATATAAATGTAAAAAATCATAACAATAAAATTGAAAAGCAATAAATATTAATATTTCAACAAACAACTCTAACACAAAATTATAGTCATTTTTATTTGTTTTAATTATCAAAGAATAATTATACAAATAATAAATAGTGAATATTTTAACTTTTGTGGAGTTATCAAACTCACTAAATGTATAATTATTTAGAAAAAATCACAATTTAAATAATGACAAAAAAGCAAAGAATGGTAGAAAAAGAATAAGTAGGACTTTTAGTATATAAGAGTTTCTGTTACTGTTTGTTTTTATATCATATTGAAATTATTTATAATTTATTTCGTCTTCACACAAATTAAAAAAAGTTTACCTTTATTTACTCAATATATTTCACTAAAATAATACTTCAATTCATTTTAGTGTGTATTTTGTATGTTTTGTTGTGGTCATTTTATTTAATTACTAAAAAATTAGAAAATAAAAAAAATAATTTTATTATTTAAAAAAAAACTTTAAAAATCTCGAGTTTTAATAAATAATACATACTCCCTCTATTTTAAAATAAGTAAAATTGTTGAGTCTTTTTTCATAGTTCAAAATAAGTGAATTGTTTCAAATTTAAGAGAGATGTTGAAAAATTCTTCAATTTTTGCCCTCATTTACAATGTTAAATAATTATAAAAGAAATGAATTTTTAAATACAGAATATGTATATAACGGCATCAGGAAAATAAATCATTTATTTTAAAAGTTAATTAGAATGCTTATTTATAAAATAGATAAATAACTTAATTTTGAGTAAATTTAATATATGATGCAAATGAAAAAAAATGGAAAGAAGTCTTAAAACACTGATAAAGAATTAATTAAAAAGGAATTGAGGAGATATGTTTATTTAGCAAAAATATAAATAGATAAAAAGAATTGTAAGTCGTGAGATGGATCAACCCGCTAATAAAAAAACAAAGCAAGATAGTAGTATTTCCTTATTAATTTTTTTTAAAAAAAATTAGAGTAATGTCTTGTAACTAAAAGTTTACGACCACAAATAAAGAAAAAACATATGTTTCCATGAAAATGTTCTACGTGCAAATCTTGAATAGTTGATGTGCAAATGATAGACTAAAATGTAAAATCCATTATATTTTGGTAAAACTAAATGTAGAGGTAATAAATAGAATCGTAAAAGGAGTTGAGGAGATATGTCATTTAAGTAGAAAAAGTGAATAAACAAAGGCTTTTGTAATTTATGAGGTGTAATTAGTTGTAATAAACATCGTAATTTTTTTAGTTATCAAACAAATTAATTAATGAAGAGAGTAAATTTATTTTTTCGATTTCATAATCAATTTAAACAAATATCAATTTTCTCTATAACTTAAGTAAATATGTTCATTGTAATTGAATATTGGCATAAAAAACTTGGTTCATTCTGAAAATTTTCACTAAATTAGAAGAATTAAATGTTTTGTGAAATTTGAGTCCCACAATTATATATATATAAACTAATTTTACATAAATGTTAACAAATACTAAACAAAAACTTAGTGGAAGGGATCTCATCTCCTTTTTAGTCAATTCAAAATCCACAAAAGAAAGAAATGTATTATATCATCTAAATTAGAATGAAAAGAAGTGGATAAAGTAAAACAAAAGATGATGAAATATTCTTGATCGAAAAATTATATCACATTAACATGTTATATAAATATCATATATTGATGTATAATAAGGATCGTATATCCAAAAGACAGAAGTTTATATAATAAAAATATCAAAAGTTTTCTTTAAGCAACAAAATAATCCGCGGAAGATCATGTTGCCCTTGATACAAAAAGTGTGGCTTGTAATATAATCTTGTTCTTGAAGGGTACATATCTTGATAGATAAATAATTAATTAAAATATTATATATATAAGCAACAATAACTTTTACTTTTTCAAATTTTACTCTAACCAACTCTTGATGAATCTCGCACCGCCGTTAAACTTTCTTCTTCATTTTGATAACTTGTAGCAAATCAATTTTTGATCGTCTCTTTTGACGAATCTTACACCACCTTTAAACTTTTTTCTTCATCTTGATAAACTTTTGCTTGACTATTGTAACACAGGAAGAAATTTTTAAAAATATATCTATTTTAATCTTCATAAAGCTGAAAAACAAAAAAAAAACTATTAACAATATGAAGTTGGAGAAAATAGAAATGGACATGCAACAACACCACAGATGACTGTTATTTATAGATAAGAATTAAGTAGAAGGAAATTGAGAAGACATCTTATTTAATTAGAGAATTCAAATAGAGTTTTTTTTTTTGTAACTTTCATGTGATATAATTATATGTAATGAATATAATTGTATTTATTATTTTTTTAATAAATCGATTAATGAAAAACATGAATGAAAAAACTCGAAAAAGGAAGAAAATAGAAATGGACATGCAACAGCACTATAGATGATTGTTATTTATAGATGAGAATTAAGTAGAAGGAAGTTGAGAAGACATCTTATTTAATTAGAGAATTCAAATAGATAGAGTTTTTCTTTTTTTTGTAACTTTCATGTGATATAATTATATGTAATGAATATGATTGTATTTTTTTTTTTTAATAAATTGATTAATGAAAAACATAAACGAAAAAACTCAAAAAAGAGAGAAAAAGATGAATAGTTTTCTAGGTCATTGAAAGGTATCATATCACCTTATTTATATCTAGCTTTATATTATATAAATTTTTTTTATATTTATAAGTAATATACATTTTATATAAATTAAACTAAATAATAAGATAAAATATTTAAAATATTTTTCTTTCGTAATTTTCATTAAAAGAAGGACAAAAAATTTAAAAAATTGTTTTTTTATTAATTGAATTAAAGAGGTATGAATTATGAATAATTACTCTTTGTAAGTTGGCATGTGAAGAGTCTTTGTTGTAAATGTTTTTCCATTAATATAATACTTGTTGTATAAATTAAATAATGACTTTTACAATAAACTAATTAATTTAAACAACAAAGAAAAGCCAAGAAAATGAGAAAAAAGATAAATACACGTGTAGATTATAGAGATGTGTCACATCACCTTATTTATAATTTTCCTTTATATTATATTAAGATACGATTGAAATTAAGATTTTATAAAAAAAAATCTAATAGTTTTTTTAATACTTTTTGTAGTTTTTTTTAATTCCGACTCCTCCCAATTATTTTTTCTATTTTTCCTAAGTTATTACGTGAATTGAATACACTTGGCAGTAGGTAATAACAACTATGGTTTAATCAATTACAATAGAATTTTAATACAATATAAATAATTAATATATCATAAAAAATTAATAATATTATGATCATAATAATATTATCTTATCCATAATATATTATATTTTTTCTCTCTTTTCCAGTTTTTATTTTTCCTACAGGCCACGACCTACAAAATCTATTTGTTCTTCTTTTAGTGAGTTGTTGAAAAGATTATTAGTCAAAAAAAATAAATGATTAGTTTTATTAAAAAAAATAGACTTTGCTTAGGATATATGACAATATAATATGTCCCTGTATCGAAAATATTTTTTAAAAAAAACTATAGAAAATAGAAATTATTAAATTTAAAAAAAATTATTTTTTTTAATCTCAAAAAGATATATTGTTTTGATTTGGATAAATTATGTAAAAAATTAATAGAAGTGAACTTTTATGTCATTTAAAAAGAAAATGACACATAATAAGTATTTTTTAATAAAAGAGAGAATTGTTAGTTGCAAGGGTATAAGTGAGCCAAAAATATTGATGGAAGGGTAATGGTAGACCAAAAAAATGAGTTGAAGGGTATTTTCAGATCAAAAGATAAATGAAGGATATTTTTAGACCTTTACATGTAGTTTAGGAGTATTTTTGGCCCTTTTTCGTTGCTAGGGACAATAGCAAAAGAAAGTATTTGCTTGACATTTTTTATGACGTTGCTGCTTTAAACGATTAACGAATTGTTTAACATGTGAATGAAATTTACAATTTTTATATATTAGCAAACTTCATTCATTCAAACTGATAGTAATTAGTGGCGTAGTCACATGGACATCCTTCGTCGGAAAAAAAGAGAGCATATATACAAGTCAAATGATATACGAAATGATTAAATAACATATTTTTTTGATATCCTTAACATAACAAGTTACTATTTCTGAACACCCTTTAAAAAATTTCTGACTCTACCACTGATAATAATATATCTGATCATTAATCCGACCTATTCTAATGATCATTAATCCGACCTATTCTAACCAAAACCCTATTTTTCGACTCGTAAAATATTCTTATATTTTCTTCTATTAATAAGTGAAATTAACACTTTGCAGACAACACCCTATCGATACGTGTGTTTTACCTGCTAGCTAACTCTCTTAATTTCAAGGAGAATTTCATTTGTAGCTAGAAATATTGTGGTCACATGATTCCATTATTTATTTCTTTCGTTTCAAACTTGATTTCAATATTTAGTAGTGTGATATTTCGATAATTATAATTTGTTCAATTTTAAATTTAGAATAGTGAATCATGACTTTTGAAAATTAATTTGATATAGTTTGATATTTTTCAATTTAATTTTAATTTAGTGCTATGGTAATTGGTAATTATAACTTCTTTCGGTTTAGAATTTTCAGCTTATATATGCTCATAAATAGAGAATTGTGGCTTTTAAAAATTAATTTGATAATAATTTGATATTTTAAAGTTTAATTCAGTATAGCAATGTGATAAATAGATAATTACAATTTTTTCAATTTCAACTTATATATACTCATAAAATAAAGAATTATATCATACATGCTAACACATTTCACACAGAAGTGTATATTCAATAATAAGTAGGAATAACTTCCTTTGCTACTCAATTACACACAAAATATATTAAATCAAGATTAAAAAAACTATATAAATTGATATACAAAAATATTATTAGTTAAACCTAAAAGACACTATATACATTGAGATAAAAATATCAAATATAATTTACAATAATTTTTGTATTATTATCAAAATATAGCTTAAATATGACTTCACCCGTTCCATTTTATCATTTTACGTTTTCAATAATTGATAAATTAAAATTATATTAATTTAATATTTTAAAATTAAAAAAATGCAATTGTTATGAATACAAACAATTCATATCATGTTAATTTATGTTTTTGATTTAGTTGATTAAAATCAGACCAAATCAGATTTTGTTGACTTCTAAAATTTATAATCAAAGTAGATACTTTTTTTCTTATTTGACTTGATTTGTTTTTTTGAGTTTATATGAACACTCATGATTATAATGATAATGAATATCGATTTAAAATAACAAAAAAAAAAGTAGGATGCCATTGTAATTTTTGTAATGACATAATATGTAAACATGACCCTTAATTTGACATCAGTTAATAAATGACAACTATAACATTTAATATTGGGTGTGCATAAGTAAACATTTAAACTTACATAAAATTGAACAAATAGACACATTCGTCATACATGACATCTACATGACAATTGTGTCCTACATGATATCTTATGTGTATTATATCACATAGAACTTGTGTGTCTACTTATTTAATTTTATACAAATTTAATGTTTACATATACACACTCAAAATTATAAAATATAAATTTCTGTTAAAGCCAAATTAGCAGTCATGTTTAGATATTATATCTTTTGTAATTCATGAATCCTACATCAGTATCTTTTTGAAGCCCCAACTAATTCTATTTGACTTTACATCATATAAGACATATCAAATTTCTATTAGATTCTTTTCTTAATTTTCAGACTTAAGTTAAAAATCTTTAGTTAAATAAAATAAAAATTCACATGTGATTCACATAGTTTGATTCTTAAATTTAATGTTTACTCAATAGCGGGACTAATTGATTTATTACATATTCTCTTGATTAGAAAAATTTAAAAAAAAACAACGAATCAACCCAGGTAAAAATAAATAAATTCCTTTGAACTTACTAAAAAATTACTTGAATCTTTAACTGATTTTTTATATTTATTTAATTTGTGGTTGTCAGTTTGTGTCGATCACGATCCCAAAATTTTGAAATATAGTTTAAAAAGTTGATTTTGAAACAACAAAATTACTCCACAGTTAGTTGCCAATAATTTGTGAGTTCGGAGCCTAAAAAGTATAAAATATTAATAAAAATTCAAAACGGTATATAAAATTTTATATTAACCAAAACGGTAAAATCGCTGGAACAACAACGATTTACTCCACACGAAAAAGCAAAATCGCTGCTACTGCAGCGATTTTGCAAAATGTGATTTTTTAAAAAAAATAAATTCAAATCACTACCATGGCAGCGTTTTTCAATTTTTTTTTTAAAAAAATTGCAGCGATTTTTATTTTTTTAAAAAACAAAATTGAAAATCGCTGTCTAGGTAGCGATTTGATTTTTTTTTAAAAAAAAAATCACATTCTGCAAAATCGCTGCAGTAGCAGCGATTTTACTTTTTCCGGTGGAATAAATCGCTGTTGTTCCAGAGATTTTGCCGTCTTGGTTAATATAAAATTTTATATACCGTTTTGAAATTTTTGTTAATATTTTATATCCTTTAGGCTCTAAAGTCAATAATTTATGCCCTCCATTCTTTATCTATTTGTCATATTAATTTTTCGCACATCCCTTATATTAATGTAAAACACCACATTTAGTAGAGTAAGGGTAAAACTAAGGAAAAAGAGAGAAACAATTCTCAACTATCTATCTATCTATTATTATTATTATTTTAATTATATTGGGATACAATAAGTATTTTAAATCAATTTTTTTTTTTGACATGAATATAACAAAGTAAAATAGAACATGATCATCCAATTCATTATCTTGAATAGCTACGTAAGTGGTATTAATATTGTGGTGAAGCGAAAAATGTAATTATTTTTTTTAATTAGAGATTTATATTCAAAACTCTATTGGATATACCAAATTCATTTGATAAAGAAATATTTTGCCTTCCACTGCAATTTTTTAAAAATAAGAATTCAGATAAAATTGAGCCTTAATACATGAACATCAAATGAAAATAAAAAAGGATCAAGTTTTGCTTTATCTTTAATAACAAGAAATTAAGATGGTAATGAATAATTAACTTTGATGAATCATTATTTTCTCATCGATTTTCATCCTCCAGACGTAATTAAAAAAATATCAGATCAAAATCCGAATTTCTTGTCACATTTTATTCAAATCATAGATCAAAGTAAAGAAACAAACAAGAAGCAGATTCTCTATTACTAGTCATGTAAAAATTTCCTAGCATTGCTGATAGATTCTTTTTTCTGACACGTACAATGTCCATCAAAGCATATTCCAGTGCCTCTAATAATAGGAACACTGCAGTAAAGTACACAATCCTTATTAGTCTTACATGCTGGTCCAGAAGCATCCACACTTTGCAAACCTATAAAACATACAAAAAGACTTAAGTTGAAATTCAAAATCACGATAAAAGAAGGACAATTCGATACACAAATCATCAGAAACAAGCTTGTGTATTATATAATAGAGAGAGATTTATATATATATATATATATATATATATATATACCAATTACGATAAGACTAACAATCACTAAGGAGAACATAGTGTATGAAGGTTTGCTCATAGCCATGTCTTAATTAGAGTGTATTGGTGATTAATTATGAAGAAAAACTCTATTTTGATTTGTACCTTGTCCTTAACCCATATATATATATATATTAGTGAATACAAGGTAATTTCTGGATTAACTATCCAAAAAAGGAAATATATTAGTGAATACAAGGTAATTGCTGGATTAACTATCCAAAAAAAAAGAAAGATGGAAGGTGAATTAAAAGCTTATAAGGAATGTAATTTATTATGTTATAGATTCAACTCATATCATTTTAGTGTAATCTATATACCACAAAAAAGTGTGGGAAAGTAGCTTATAAAATATTTGACTAATAGACGACTGCATATATAAATTAATTTGAATGTATTTACTTGGAAAAAAAAGCCCAAACACAAATCCTACTTTTTTTAGTGCAATAGCTAAAGAAAGTGCTTGCTTGATTTTTTTTTTAAAAAATGATTACTGAACTATTTAAAATATGTGCTTAAAATAATCATATATATATATATATATATAAAAGATCATTAAAATTGAAAAGTACTGTATTCGATTATGTTTTAAAGAAGTCACGTTTGTGTTTTTAAAGCCAATTTTTTTCTTTTAAAAAAATATTGACCATAAACCTGTTATGTAATTGTAAAATTCCTTTATATATATATAATATACTCAAACAAATGAAGGATAAAAAACATTGGTTTATACAGATAAAAAACCAATTGTCATGACTCATGAGCGCAAAAGATTCATATGTTATTTTGATTTAATTTTTTGGTTATATTCGATTAAAAACAAAAAATTTTAGTTTTTGTGTTTGCTGTGAAAATTTTAATCATGATAATATAATGAACTTCGAACTAAAATAAAAGAAAATTTTAGGAATTCATGAGTATTTGACTATAGTTTAATGACTTATTGCTAAAACATTAAGGAATATAAATGATTTTTTTTACCCATTAAAATGATTACATATTCACAAGATTTTTTTTTATTTTTTTATTTTTAATTGAAATAATCTTTTAATTAGAAAATTAAGCCCTGTTCTAGATTCATATCTTATAATTAGTCAAAATGATAAAACACCACAAAATATCAGTGACTAAACTATTAATGATTTTCTTCAAACAAATTAAAACATCGTCTCCCACGCTTATTTTATTTTTAATTTTTACCTAGTTAAATGATACATGTATTTCTTAATCTAGTTATTGTAATTTATTTATTGATTGAAATAGAAGTTCTCAATTCTAATCTATTAATTCAATTTGAATTCAGGAGAATGAACTTCATGTTAGAATTTTTTCTAATATAAAATTACAGTTAAAATAAAGAAATCAAATTCGAATCATATGATTTGATCCCAAAATTTAATAGGCGTTTAGCCATGTGATATCATATCACAGCATTCTCTTAATTGAAAACATTAAAAGAAAAAACAAACAAATCAACCAGTGTATTATCAGTGAAGATGAAACTAAGCTGCTGCTTAAACACATAAAACACCTAAATCTTTAACTCCTTTTTTTAAAAAAATATTATTTATTTAATTTGTGATTGTCACTTTCTGTCATGATCCCAAATTTTGAAAATATAATTAAAAAGTTAATTTTGGGACAACAAAATCTATCACTCCGTAGCCAGTGACCAACTCACCATCCCTTCTATAAATTTAAAATATTTTATTAAATTAACCTTGTTAATTTTTTATATCATTTTATTCCTTTTTTCTTTCACCACATTTAATATAGTAAGGATAAAACTGAAAAATAATAAATCAATTTCTCTTGGTTTTCGAAAGACAATAATTAAGTATTCTTTTATTAATAATAAAGTGTTCGAGCCTACTCAACTATTTCATGTAATATTTTTAGTTTACCTATATTGGTATACAATAATATTTTTTTGTAATGAATATAACAAGTAAATGAAATTACGATGGAATGATAAATGTTTTCTTTTATTTTTTCAATTAGAGGTCTTAGTATTTGATATTTTCTGACACAAAACTAAATACAATCGAGCTTATGAAAATTTAAAAAATAATACTGGTAAAGTTTAGCTTTTTTGAGAGGTTGAAACAAAGTGCAAACAGAAAAGTCAACAAAGGACTTAATAGGAAGTTTAGTTTGTCGGCAAATATAATTAAAGTTTGATTTATCTAGAAAACTATGATAAATTCATTAAATTAATGCTTATGAGGTCCATTGTACTTATGATTATTAGGGCTTCTCTTTTCTTAGCAATGTGTGGTCCTAACTATTTTTCTCAAAGCCTAATTGACTCCCTACCTTCAAAGCCATCATTTTGCTTTAAATCTCATCACTATATATCAATCAAAATTGACATTAAACAAATTAAATATTCTGATATTTATTAATACTAAGTACTAGTACTAATTTTTGTGATGATTATCATGTAAACTAATTTTTATGTCACGTCAATTTGTTGAGCTAACTATTTGCTTTTATTTTGTTTAGTATATAGTTCGGGTGGAAATTATAGATGACGGAGGAGCAAGCTAGAACTTTGTTTAGGTTCAAGAATTCAAATGCAATTAAAAAGGTCTCATATTTTTGCCATATTTTCACATTATAATTTTTGGATGGATTGAAATTTGAATTCTCTTGATTCTATGTAGCTTCGCCACCATATTTTAAATACTAAATTAGAGATTTGCAATTATATGGTATTCCAGATACATGAGAATCACACTAAATAAATATATATTTAATGCGATTTATATGTATTTTTCTGAAATACATAAACATATTTCGTTCACCTGAATTCTATCTTGGTTGTCAATCTCATATATCACTCGCTTATATATATATATATATATATATAGTGTGTGTGTGTGATTCATATGTATCTGACCAAAAATTTGGTGTGAAATTATTACTTAGTGATAAAGTGAAATTATTTCAAATTATAAGAAAAATTAGTAAACATGATAAGAATATTTGTGTAATTAGATACTCCCTATGTCCCTTTTACTTGTTCGGTGTTTATTTTTACTTATTATTTTTGACTAATCAATATTTTTTTGCTTATTATATTTTCAATTTATTTAGAGAGTTAATGTTTCGAAAATGGTAGAACTTTTTTAATGAGTAAATAAGTTTTAAAATTTTATCAATTAATATGAATAAAATGATAATACTCATTATATTAATTTTTCTTTTTAATAAATATGTCAAGTAAAAAGAAAAAACTTAATAGACACAGAGCAAGTACTTTCACTTTTGAATAAAGGGTAGATGTTTCAAAAGCTATGTACAAATTAAAGAGAGACAAAAGTTGATTTTGAGAAAAAAGAAAAACTTTATCGCTCGATTCTACTAGTGTGGATTGTGGAATAAATATGTTTTATGGATTTCTAAATTTCACTTTTATTTGTCGAGTACGTGAAATTCGAGGGATTTTTAACTACATAAAAAGTTGAAGAAACGGACCCCTCCCTCTTAGTAACAACATCTCTATGCTCGTTTTTGGAGCTATATAAATAGCTACTTCCTATTCGTGTAATTTTTAACTCTTCGTACAGAAAATACATGTTCTTCTTTTTCGGGAGCGGCTCAAGCATATTAGTGGCCTAAAACAAAAATTAAACGGGTCTTTAAACTTAAATTATTAATAACTTTTCTATAATTTCTTTCTTCTAGTTTTCACCTCATAATATAATCATTCTTATTTTAAATTATGTTTTATAAGATATAGTACTCAATATATGTCAAATTTCTTTTAATAATTCTTTCATTTTTCATGAAATATTTACTTTTTCTTCAAATAGTATTCAATATTTTCTAAAAATAATAACAAAAATGAGGCCCCTTAAATTTGGGAGCCTACATTTTTTTTTCTTAATACTATCGAGCCACCCCTTCTCTCTTCTGTTCTAATTCTTTCATTCATGGTGTTGATTGAGCTTCTTTAATTACGTTCAAATTAATACAAAATTTTCATTGATGATAGTAGAAAATACCCACATTAATTATATTGAAATCTATGCATTATTTTTAAGTGAAATTATTGTTGAAAAAGAATACGTTTATCATTAAAGTAGGAAAACTTTTTAAACAGATGAAATCATTAAAAAAAGAAAGACATTAAAAAGATTGGATTGACGAAAATTGGAAATTCGAAGGAGATTTGGTTTTAGAAAATATGTCTTTGTTTGTTACATCAGAATGACGATAGGTAAATTTCATATCTAATGATGAATACTTAAGAGACAAAGTCAATTTCATAATAATTAAAGAAACATTTATCAACAAAGTAACAAAGGTCTTTTTCTATTTCTCAAAACTTTGCTTTATCACGTGATTTCCTCTAAATAAACAAATTAAAAGAGAGTAAATAAAGAAGAAATAAAATTATTTAGGAAAGGCAAAAAAACAGAAAAAAGAAATAAAAAAGTGTTTGGGGTAAAAAATTATGAAAATAGACCCATCCAATCATCAATGGTATCTTAATTCGTTGACACCAAAAAATTACTTTTGGCTTGGTTGAGGTAAATAACCTTTTTTTTTATTCATCCAAAACTCGAATTTGAGAAATTTAGTGAAGGGTGAACACAAAAATAATTTTATCACTGAACCATATATTCATAATCCATGTTAGTAGGTAAAAAACTTTCTTTTTGTTTTCCTCCCAATAATATATATCCCATCATTTTATTTTTACTTGTTACTATTAACGTGTTAAAAAAAGATGAGTTATTTTTTGATGTTATACTCATAGTACTAATTACTTGTTCTCAAATTATTTTTCAACACGTAATATTAAACATCTATTAATAAAGAAAATGTGATACAATAATCATGTTAATTATTATTTTCTTAATGAATATGAAAATGTCCAAATACAATAGATTAAAGTGAAAGATTGCGGTATTTAGTAATATGTTGCTCGGTAGTACTTGTTTATAGTTCTATTAATTCGAATTCATACCTTTAAAAGATTAAGCATTTCTTCTAAAAGATAATTTATTTTCACACCAAAAATTCAAATTTCACACTTTTAAAAGCATTATATGATTAGACATAGTCAATATTAACAAGAATTTACTATAAGAAATAGTCTCTGTTTTTGTATAATTTCAAAGTTTTAGCCTAACTATTTAAGAAATAAGCCTATGTCTTTCACTAAGTAAACCTCTGGACTTTAATTTTGCAAGAGGGTGGAAAAAAGGAAGAAGAAGAGAAGGTTAATTATTTGAAAAAGATTCTTATTTGTGTTGAATTTAGATAGAGGAAAAGAAATGATACAAAATCATTACTCTTCCCATAAACATCCATATTATCATTCACTCTCCTATAATAATTACTTATCTTTTGCTAAATTTGTGGTATAATAATGATCTAAAGTAAGATTAACACCATAACATTTACATTACTCTAATTGTAATGATCCTCTTAGTCGTTTTAGAAATTTCAACCATTATTTTTATATTGACCTTTTTAGTAGATTTTATATTTAATTTATATGACTTATAAGTATGAGTGACATGATTTTTAGATTTAATAAAAGATTATTTTGTTGCTAATAATAATGGAAAAAAAAAAGAAAAAGGAAATTAATTCAATAAATAAATAAAATAAAATAAAAAGAAAAGGGGCAAAGTGCCCTAACTTTTTAAAAGCCTGTGACGGCTCAAACGAAGAAAAAAAAACAGAAAGAATACGCAGAAAAGAAAAGAAAGGGAGAAAAGAAAAGAAAAAAAAAAGAGGAGCAAAATCAATATTTTTATCTCAAGGCGTCAAGGTAATTATTTTCATCCTTTCTATTAAGTTTTTAATGTAATTAGGAGTAGATTTTTAAGTTAAAACGTGTATAATTTACACTAATACGTGAAACTAGTTTTTGATTTCGTGTACATGTGCACATGTTATTTACATATAATTACGGACTAGGGGGTATTAAATGAATTATTATTGTTGGTGGATGAAACAATACATGTATAAAAGATAAGTTTTATGATGATTAATACTTTTAATTCGTTAAGAGTTAGATAGGAAATTGAAGTGGGTTACTGTAGGTTTGTAAAGAAAAAAGGATTTGTGAGTTTGTTTTGAAAGTTAATGGTAATGGGTGGGTACTAAATATATAGGAATTTAATGTGTGACATATAGATTCTGAAAATTTGTTGGGGTTTAGTTTTCTTTAAATCTTCTTATAATTATTATGAAATTTGTCAAAGTGATAGTGTCATAACTAGTTATAGATATGTAATTGGGTTTTTTTT
>NC_028638.1:49550446-49605465 GCF_001406875.1 Solanum pennellii
TTTTTTTGTAGGTTACTAGCCCGGACTTTGTGATATTTCCCTTCTCCTTGTCCGAGGTTTCTTGGAGATTCGTCAGGTAGCTGTTTCCATCGCATCAGACTTTCTTCTCCTTAATTATGATCTTGTTCTATTCTAGAAACAAGTTCATTTGAGACTTGAGTTTTTCTTTTGAATCAATTGTAATACTTTAGAGGCTTGTACACGTGACTACCAGGTTTTGGGGGGTTTATTAAGTTACTTATATTTTATTTCCGCATTTTATTGTAATGGTTGAGTTTTAGGCTGACTTGTCTTGGTGGGATAAGACGAGTGCCATCACGCCCATTTTGGGATCGTGACACTAATGAATTTTGTACACATTTTAATTTAATAAAATATTGATTTCTCATATTTTCAACACATTTTTTCAAATAAATACCATCATATCACTCCATATTTAACATTTTCGACTATGTCTGTCGGCAGGCTTTATGGGTACACTTATAATATCTACAATTAGAAAGTAAATCACATCTATAATCATAAAAAAGTGGAGTTCCATTTTACTTTTTTAGGGAAATTAGCTAAAAGTTTTTTGTCCGAGTTCTATTTGCTAACATATAAATTAATTTATATTCTTGGTAATATAGTAATTTTTTATTCCGTGCACATTCTTCACAAAAGAAATAAGTGATGTAGCGTACATATGTTTAAATATTAGTCCATCACTATTTTTAAATAGAGATTTCAATTTAAAAATAAACAAGTAATTAAGAATCGAGAAAGTATATGATGGCGTTTGGTATAATTTTATTACATTTTCTTTTATCTTCAGTTGGTTAAGTCGACATTTCTTGTATTAGGGTTTTCTTGTGCACATCATTTTGTACTATTGGTCCACAAATTAAACTTAAAAAATCTTAAAAGGATAAGTACAGGTTAAGCTAAAAAAAGAAAGAAAAAGAGTTGTGTATATGTGAAGATTTTCTAACGACAAGGATATGAATGAACATGCATAAGTCAAAGAAAAGGTATAGTACAAAAATATTATAACGATAAAAAAGAAAATAATACCATACAAAATAAGTGAGTAATATATTTAGCCAAGATCTAAAAAAAGTAAGAAAGAGCTAGTAAATGGTGTGGACGTGAAGAATTCGTATAAAGTTATATTATTCTGTACAGTTGTAATTAAATAAGTCTACCAATTACCAAGTAATTAGTGTTGCACAAGAAAAACATATTTGAAGACTTTGCCTAGAGGAGAACACTCAACAAGACTTGGGGTGGTCCTCTCATGAGTACATCCTAAGTTAAAATCCCTTATCCCGCGCACCGGTTGAATCTATGATTTTTATTAAAAAGGAATTTAAAAAGTAAAAATATAATGTTATAATTTGAATTTGAAACTTTAAGATAAAATCTGAATCCTTAATCACAAATCAATCTAAATCTACATATTACACATAATAAATATTTATTAAATGTATAACTTTTGAGTTCACGTGAATATTTATGTCCTCTTTCAGATGCGTCCCGATATGAGGTTCATGTTGATGACTTTTTTATAAATAAAAAAAGATGACTACTTCACCTTAATTTGTTAAACACGTATAGCATTTGTCTTATATTATTATTATTAGAAAAGGAAAATAAAACACACGAGTAGATAGTTCTCTCTATGCTTACTTATTAATGTAGACAAAACAAGAGATATAGTAGTATTTTATTTATACAATGATTAAATTGGACAATCTAGCTAGTCTCGTAATATTGGGGGACCAGATATGGTTACTGATGAAAAATTACACTATATATATAAAATTAAATAATTTTTTTATATACATATTTTTGAATCTTTTAATCAAATTTAAAATTTTGACTCCGCTACTCCAAAGATAAGCAGGGCCAGCAGTATAAAGATAGGTGCAGGTGATATGAGATAGACAAAGTAAATTAAAAAAAAAAAAACAGAGAAGATTGAGAATGGGTCATCACTGCTGCAGTAAACAGAAAGTGAAAAGAGGTCTTTGGTCTCCAGAAGAAGATGAAAAACTCGTTAAACACATCAACACCCATGGCCATTCCTGCTGGAGTTCTGTCCCAAAACTAGCTGGTACTACTTTCTGAACTCTTTATTCCCTTTATCGAATTAAAATCTCGATAGCAACATTTCATTATAACAATCATGTTTTCTGTCTCATTATAGTTACGTTGTTACAGAGAGATTTGACTGTTTGTTTACAGGACTACAGAGGTGTGGAAAAAGCTGCAGGCTTAGGTGGATAAACTACTTAAGGCCAGATCTAAAAAGGGGCTGTTTTAGTGAACAAGAAGAGAGGATTATAATTGATGTACACAGAATTTTGGGGAACAGATGGGCACAAATAGCGAAACATTTACCTGGTAGAACTGATAATGAAGTAAAGAATTTTTGGAATTCTTGCATAAAAAAGAAACTTATTTCTCAAGGCTTTGATCCAAACACCCACAATCTTCTTTCAACTAAGAAAAAAAACAACAATAATTATACCAAATCATCAATTTTCACTATTGAAACTAGTTTATCGTCATCATCAACTAAAGAGTTGGTTTCAATGGACATGATCAAAGCAAGTCTTGCAGCATTGTCAACTTTTCCTAATTACGCTAATAATATGAGTATGCCTCAGTACCAAACAAGTTTGAGTCGGCTATATGGATCTGTCTGTGTTCCCACCACTACGAATATTATTGGAAACTCAAACTTCGCCAGTACAATTGATTACAACAAGCAGAGTACTATTATTAATGAAAAGTGTATGTGGTCTGTTACTGGATTTGAAACTCCACAACATGAATTTGGTAATGGACATGAAGAAATGAAGCAAGAGGCACAAGTTCAGTTTGAGGATAAGAATTGTCAAGAGGAAGTACTCTACAAGGTTAATGATCTTCATGAGTTCAACCATGATGGACGACGAATCGCGGAGAATGTGACATTTGATGAAGGCTCAGACTTTGATTTTGAGTTTATGGATTCTGAATTGGTACCACGTGGAATTTTCACTAACATAGATTCTATAGATCAACTTGCATGGGATTGTTAATTCAAGTGGTTGTTAACATTTTTTTTTTTAAAAAAAAAATCACTATACAAATGTTGCATGTTATTTATTTGGTTGCATTATCATGTTGGTTTAGCAGAATTTTTGAAGAGAAAATGGTAGTTGTCATATTTTGGTACTTTCTTAAAAAAAATGTGTACATATAATTATAATGAGCTCAGAAAGAATGAGTAATTGAAAAAAAAAGTCTTAACTTGCAAAAGTGAAATAACTTATAATTTGTGTATGATTTATCTCTCCCTTTCAAGTGTGATATTCAATAGAAAGCTCCATATACAAGACATTGACTTAGTCTAGCTCATCATATTATGCTGGAAATGTTTTAGTAATATTTACATAGGAATAGTTATTTTTATCTAAATTTTATTTCCGTATTAAATAGCGGCTAAGTTTGAATGATTTTGAAATGATGGCTAAGTTTCAATTAGCAATTTGAAAGTTTGTTATTTATCAATTTTACGCTTTGAAGTCTGAATATGAAAAAGAAAAAACATATATTTTTCGTCCCAAAAATCAATTGTGATATCATTTTTTCGTCAATCAACTAAAAAGGAATGATATATTTTGATTTTAAAATGCTCATTTTACGCTTTTTAATACACAAATATTATGCCCATTTAGGAATATAAATTTTATAATCCATAAATAATTTTTAAATACAAAAATTCTCATTTCTTACTAATAAAACCCTTGCTGAGTTTACTACTATATTGCACAAATTAAAACGGATGAGGTAACTCTCATTTATAAAATTTTCACATATGGAATATATATAAATAGGATAATTATATAGAATGACAAATTAATAATATAAAATAAATATAGTAGCTAATTTTTGATTTATTTGTGTTTCATAGCAAACTGTTTGTCAGTCCCTCTCTTCCTCATAGTCTCGCTCGCCACTCTCCCTCTCTCGCTCGCTTATTCCTGTCGCTCGCCTCTCTCGCTTTATACAATAGAATTGTATAAATTGTGTTTCTAATTGTATAATATTTTCCTGCCCAAGTCTCTTTTGTCTTTTTCGTTTTATACAAATTCAAAATATATATAATTTCTCTCTTTCTCGTTTTATACAATTCGATTCAATTGTATATTCCCTGCACAAGTCTCTTTTGCCTTTCTCGTTTTATACAAATTCAAATTGTATATAATTTCTCTCTTTCTCGTTTTATGCAATTCGATTCAATTGTATATTCCCTGCACAAGTTTCTTTTTGCCTTTCTCTCTTTCTCGTTTTATACTAATTCAAATTGTATTTAATTTCTCTCTTTCTCATTTTATATAATTCAATTCTGTCTTTCTCGCTTTCTCGTTTTATACAATTCAAATTATATATGATTTATCTATTTCTCATTTTATACCGCTCGCTTCAATTGTATATATATAGCAAATTATACATATATAAATTTTCTATAAAGCGCAATTATACAAATTTTGCTATAACGTACAAATATAAAATTTATATTTGCTATATTTGAAGTTGCCCTATATAAAATGTATTAAATCCTAAGTTTGGGCTTAATCCGTAGACGACACAACCATACTAAAATCTCAACTCCAACACAACACTAATTTTGTGGTACAATTTTTACAAGGTTTCGACAATTAGGTCCAAACATCAGATGCATTGTTTTTTGTCAAATAAATAGTTGCTAGTTATTAACTTGACATATTTCTTAATAAACAATAAATAATAGAAATAATATCTCTATATTATCATTTGGTTTATTAAATTTAATACTTTATAAAATATGTTAGATGATTAATAATATTTAATAATAAAGATAAAATAAAACATAAAAAGTAAATTATTTCTTGATTTTTTAAATTGGAACCTTAAAATTTATGGCTTTAGTTCAATCTAGAAAAGATCATGGGATCTCCTTCCATGTGACTTTTGTTGTCATTGTTTACGTGTCTAAAATGATAAACTCACTATATCAATTATTATTTTTTAATAGGTGTGCCAAATTAAAATTGGACGTAACCTTTTTTTCGTGTTTCTCTGTTTTTTTTCCTCGTTGACATGTCTGCTCTAACTTGTTCTCCATTTATTTTTTTCTTCGTTGAACATGTGGTTCTTGATATATGTAATAGAGAACATTCGAAGTTAAAAATTACCATTTTTGATGGGACGATTAGACAATCTTAGACCCCTAGTGAGGGTGTAACATTTTTGCCTATGAAGACAAAATTCTTTGAGTTGAGGAATTTGGGGCCTCAAGAATTGGGTTCCTACTTCCCATGTGAGATTTATTGATGAAATCAATTATAGAGATAAAATCTAAGATATTTATGATGTCAAATCGGTATTAGATCAAATTATTTTTAGGTGTCAAGGTAATAGCTATGAATACCTTTGAATTTTGTGGTAAGTTGGTTAAATAAGATGATATGTAGATGAAATTTTAGGTGTTATATCATAATCATACTATATGAATGGTACTCTATGTTTTCCTTTTACTGGTTTAGCATCAAAGAGGAAAGGAGGAAAATTGGAAACTATATATGTTTCACAAAAAAAACTTAGGTGAATTAGCATAAGATATTTTCTTAAAAAAAGTGTCGTGATATTATATTGTAATTGGCGTTATATTCTCATAAAAGTTTTGTGATTAAAATTGGAGATATTAAAAGGAAAAACAACATAAATGGGTCATATTGTCCAAATAAATTACAGAAACTTTCACATATTTTATGTTATATCTATAGTTTGAATAGTTACGCTTTATAACATATATAAATATGTGTATTCCGCTATATATATACAGAAGAAAACATTTGTAGAATCTGTTTTTGTTTCGATATACATATAAAAGATCAATTGTATAATCTGTGTTTGTATAAAGCGAGAAAGAGAAAAAGAAAGTGAATTGGGTAGGAGAATATCTGTATTGTATAATTATAAGTGTATATGTTGAAGATATATATTTGCATGTGTATATATAATTTTCTCTCACTTTATACAAACGGAAGTATTTATACATTTCTGTTTGTTTAAGCGAGAGAGGCAAGGAAGAGACTGACGAGCGATAATTGGGAGAGTAGTGAGTGAGATCTGGGAGAGGGAAACAAAAATCTCTCTCTCTCTCTCTCTCTCTCTCTATATATATATATATATATATATATATATAAAATTTTCTCTCGCTTAATATAAATTCAAACACATTTTATACATTTGCGTCTATATAAAAGCGAGAGAGTAAGGGAGACTGCAAGCGAGAACGAGAGTGGTGAGCGAGATTCACCGCGAAATAGCAACAGTTTGTTATGGGGTACAATTAAATCAAACTATGTTTATAGCATTTAATTTAAATTAATAGTTTGGTATTATATACAATTTTCCAATAATTATATGTTCATACCCAAACCAAAGTAATTCAAGAAATACTCATTCTCCCATAAATAATTACATCACATACCGCTTTATTAAGGTTTGATAATTTTTGCTGAACTAAAAATCGGTGTCATATACTGTATTGTTATAATTAAGGCTGATAATTTTGTTTAACTGATACTAAATTAGTATATATATAGTTATGGTATAATTAAGGTTTCTTGTTCAGAAATATTTCAGTCAATGATACTATAAGTGTATATGTATTTTATTGTGATATCATCAAAATTTCTAATTGAAAAATTATTCATTAGTCAATGATACTATAAGAGTGTGTGTGTGTGTGTGTATATATATATATATATATTTTATCAATTAAGCCGACACTATCAGCCTTAATGATACCAATAAATATAAGACACTCATTTAATGTTAGTTAAGCGAAATTAGTTGGGAGATATATACTGTAATTATTTAGTGGAATGCAGGACTATATGCTTGTATTATTCTGTTTTTATGGGTTATTTGCTTAGTTTTCTCATATTAAAATAGTAACTTGAAATACAAATTGAATTGGGCTTTGACCCACCCAAATTTACTTTGAATTCAAGTGAGTTGGGCTCAAAAACTGGTTGACTATTGACCCACTTAATCCCAACAATTTAAATATGATTAATATATTATTATTTAAATTTTATAACCATAATTTGTATCTCAATTGAAGAAATATCTAAAAAAGAAGTTACAAATGGATAAATTAATCCTAAAAGATAGTATTAAAATAGATAGCGATTCATACCTTCATTATAAAAATATATATTACATCAATGCAAATAAAGAATCTTAAAACGGACTAAAATTAGAGATAAAACTTGGTTGAATTGAGAATCCTCTTAAAATAGATAAAACTTGAATGTGTTGAGATTGAAGCCAATTCAAATTATCCTAAGCTTAACCCTTAAAATTTCGAAAAAATTAAACAAGTTCGTTATAATTGGACTCATTTTTTAAACCCCTAATCATTATATAAGGTATTTCATAATCATCCACTTAATTTGCAACACATTGAGATATACGGTAGGGGTGAGCATCTATATTTGATTCGAATTTCTCAAATTTTAAATTTAATAATTCGATAATTGATAATTAAAAATAGATATCTAATAATAAAATTTTAAATTTCGATATGAAATCCGTCCATGTGTGACTTGCATTGATCCCTAAGTTAATGGAATATGAAATTGAGAAAGATGCTTGAGAAGGAAGATAAACAGAGGGTAAATATGTGGATAACTATAAAGTAAAGAGGCGCCATGTGTTTAATTTTCAATGGATATAATACTTAGCTTTTTTTATTTTAAAAAAGCAAGATTCTTATAATTTGTTGGTTGTGTTAGAAAAGAATAATCCTCTAATGAAATCTTGAAGGATTTATTTCCACTCCCTCTTTTCTTATTAATTATTCCTTCGTTTTTCGAGAGTCGAACAATTTATTTTATTAAGATATTTATGTGTGAAATTTTTAAATTTTTTAAAATAAAATTCATATAACTGTAAACTATGTAAAGAGTACTTTGATTCATAATAATTGATCATTCAAAATGTTTAAAAAATCTATGAAAAATTTACGATAAAAAATATACTTATTTAAATCTCAAAATGCGAAAAGCGCCACAGTATGACGGAGGGAGCATGAAAATAAGAGCTTCTTGGATGCTCATTTGTTCCATAGTAACGCTAGAATCATATTAATAGAGTACATTCCAAGTTTTAATCCCACCCCACCACAAGAAAAGAAAAAAAAAGTTACAAAGGATAAGTTAATTCGAAAGATTCAGTAACAGTAAATCTTTTATTGAGTTAATGTCATTATATTTAGAATCAATAATTTTTAATGAGTTTATATAAAGTATTGGTAATAAATACTAGCATTATATTATTATTGATAAATATGATACAATAATAATTATATTATTATCGCTAAATAATTGTTAAAAAATCCTTTATTTATTGTTGTGACTAATCAAGTCCTCATAGCAATTTTATCTTTTAATTTGTACTTTGCGTTGTCTCATATTGATTGTTATAATTTATTCTTTGGAAATTGGTCAAGTAAAGAACTCAACATCACCTTTTGGAAGGGAAAGCAATTCCTCTTTTTCTTTTTAAATGTTCGTTTTTGATTTGATGCACCCTTGAAAAAACAATAAATTAAATGGTAACTTATATCATTTTTATTAATTATGAGTCATTTCAATATTAATAAATAAATAATATTTAATAATAAAAAGAAAATAGATATAAAATAATAAATAATATCTTAATATTTTAAATTAAAAAAATAATCAATTTTAATATATCGGGTAAATAAAGATAGAACAGAAAGAATAAAAAACATTATCACTCACAAAAAGAGAGAAACAGAAAAAAGTTTCCCAAATGTATGGAGCACAGTATAAAAGGAATAGAACAAAAAGAAGACTTCAGTATCAATGCAGAAAATGTATGAAGTTTGTCTGCACAAGTAATTGATAGCGTTACTATTATTAACTTTCACATTATGATTTTTAGATTTTCGAGTTAATATCTTTTCATCATAATTTTGAATAGTTCATAAAAATTATTTAATTTTAAGTTGCTCCCTAAAAAATCACTCAATTTTATTTTATAACTCAAAATTCATCCAATTATTAATGTTTCATCTAACATATGAGATAAAAATTTTGAATACCAACAGTAAATATGTCTAACTTCTGAATTTAGGTTGGTTTCGAAATGACTTAATTAATTCAATGTATCGGTTATGGTAAGTAATATTGTGTAACAAGTTAAATTAGGTTGATAGCTTAAATAAAATGTCACTATACATGACTTAAACTCTCCTTGAGGGAAAATCAATATGTTGTTTAGGGGCGAAACCTGGATTAGGAGTTTGAGGTTCTAAATTTTGAAACAGAAGGTAAAAATATTGCTTTGAAAGTATACTTGTACTAAGACTCATATCTATGTCAGAAGCTACGAAAGTAGAGTTTGGGGGCTTTAAATTTGGGCAACTTTCACATAGCAAACATAAAATTTATATTTGTATGTTATAGCAAAGTTTGCATAATTGCATTCCATAGCAAACATATAAATGTATAATTCGCTATACATATACAATTGAAGCGAATTGTACAAAACGAGAAAGAGAAAAAGACTTGGGCAAAGAATTGTATAAAACGAATTGTATAATTATAAGTGTATAGAACGATTATATACAATTTGAATTTGTATAAAATGAGAAAGAGAGAAAGGCAAAAAAAACTAGGGTAGAGAATATACAATTGAATCAAATTGTATAAAACGATAAAGAGAGAAACTATATACAATTTGAATTTGTATAAAACGAGAAAGAGAGAAAGGCACAAGAAACTGAGCAAGGGAGTATTTTTATTGTATAATTATAAGTGTATATGACGAAAATATATGTATTTGCATGTGTAAATACAATTTTCTCTCGCTTTATACAAACAGAAACAAAATTTATATTTCGCTTCTGTTTGTATAAGCGAGAGAGGCGAGCGAGATTAGGAAGAGTGGCGAGCGAGATCTGGGAAAGGGGAGAGAGGGGAACAAAAATATATGTATTTATACAATTTCCTCTACTTTATAATAATAGAAACAAATTTTATACACTTGTGTTTGTATAAAAGTGAGAGGAAGCGAGCGAGAGATGGAACGAGAGAGGAGAGTGGCGTGCGAGAGTTTGAGGGAGAGAGGTGATTGACAAACAGTTTGCTACGAGACAATTAAATCAATGGGTGGTTATAACAATTAATTTGATTTATTAGTTTGCCATTATATATACAATTTTCCCTTTAAATTTTGGAACAGAAACGAAAAATATTGCAAAGCATGCTTTCTTTAAAAATGAAAGAGAAATTTTTGTTGATAGTGAGGTTCGAACCTAGAACACGTGAAAAACATTTTCACCATCTTTTTTTACGTCGGAGTTTTCAATCAATTTTGTTAGGTGGTTTACAAGTTAATATACATATATATATTTATTTAATTTTTCTAATACTAATACATCATCTACAGAAAAGCTAGTAAATTCGTCCGAACCCATGAACTCCACCTAGTTCCGCCTCCGATTATCTTGCTTGCCGCATCGACACATTCCCTTGGATCGTCCCACACACAAAAAAGAGCGCATAGCCCCGGACTGACTTGTAAGTATTATGGTAAGTAATATTCTATAACAAGTTAAATTGCACCGATGCCATAAAGAAATGTCACTATACATAACTTGAACTCTAAAATAAAACATGCATGAATCTTCAGAGGGAAGTTACACTTGTTAAATTTCATCTATATATAGACATAGATAATATTGTCAGCCTATAAGCAAATTATCATCAAGCATTCTAAAAATTCTTCCTCCATTTACAAATTACAATGGAAATAGAAGACAATGTGTCTTCTTCTTCTCATCCACATTGGTCGTATGACGTTTTCTTGAGTTTTAGAGGTGAGGATACTCGAAAGAGCTTTGTTGATCACCTCTATACTACTTTACACGACAAAGGAATACATGCATTCCGTGATGATAAAGAGTTAAGTAGAGGAAAATCAATTTCCCCTGAACTCGTTAAAGCTATAGAAAAATCGAGGTTTGCAGTTGTTATTTTTTCAAAAAATTATGCAGATTCATCGTGGTGTTTGGAGGAGCTGGCGAAGATCGTTGAATGCAACAAGCAGAGGGGACAAACGCTGATTCCAGTGTTTTATAGTGTGGATCCTTCTGTTGTGAGAAAACAGAAGGGGAGTTATGGAGACGCTTTTGCTAAACATGAAGAGAATTTGAAGGGATCAGATGAGAGCTATAAGATTCACAGATGGAGGGATGCTTTAAAGGATGCTGCTAACATCTCTGGGTTTGACGTCCAACACATGGAAGATGGGTAAGTCATCAAAAATAAACTCACTTTCTATCTTTATGCTCTAATATATAAGTTAGAAAAAAAAATATTTATAGAATATAGAATAACTAGTATTCAAAATTGCTCCCAATTCAATTATTGGATATTTTAAGCAGAAAATTTTTAGAATCGTACCAATATAGTTCCACCAGTGAGATAAAGAAAACTTTTAGAAACATATCCAATATAGTTTCACTGAGATCTGAGAAGGATAGGATGTATACAAAGTTTGTCTTTATCTTTATATGGTAGATACTGTTAACCTCATTTACGCTCCTCCTTGTCTTACCTACTCCTTAAATTCTATAATAATTGTCCACTTTATGAAATTAATAAATAATTTTATACTTAATTTTTAATTTATCATTATCAATAATAGTAATTTTTCTATTATAATTTTTAAGACATTGCATGTATTTATATACAAGGGTAAAATAGTATTCTTCCATTTAACTTATTTGTAATCCTATCTTTCTAATTTGCGGACACAACCATTTGAGTTCTAATGTCTAAAAATAATTTTTCTTTTAAGAAAAAGTTATAGATTTCATTTTATAAATACACAAGTAAAATCAATTTTCCGGTATAAAAAGTATATCACTTGTGTCTTAGTATATGTAAAACTTTTTATTTTTTTATAATTTAAATTATAGAAATTTTGTTTGATATTTTAATTAATTTAATTTAATTTTTAAAATTAATTAGAAAATTGACATCTATTCTAACATTAACAATCCCTCGATTTGTGCCATGAGAAAATTCCCAAAAAGAAAAAAACAAACAGCCCCTTTCTTCAATTCACCTCCACCGTATAACCTCCCGCAACTGCAAAATACACCATCAAGATCTTTCTGTTACAATGGAGGAATTGATGAAGCTCCAAAACTCGACCACCATGGAAACTAAACCAGGCCTTTCGCCTCTGGAATCATCACATTTACACTTCAATATGACTTGTGGAGGTGGTAGCGGAATTGGGGGTGTAGATCTTTGTTTTTGGTGGCGTCGGACGATATAGGATGAATAAAACTACTCTTCTAGTTCTTGAGAAATATTGTAGGTATTTTTTTGGGATTAGAACGCCAAAATTGGATTCAATTTTGTTTGTAGGTCTTTTAGTTATGACTACATACGAAGACTTAAATTGTTGTGTATATGCACATCCTTCCAATCGGAAAATGTTAATCTTTCCGAATTTCTATAATCAAAAAGCCAAACGTGGTGGTGGAGGTGGCTATGGTGGTGATCGCAGAGAAGAAAATTACATTGTACTCTGCAATGCCAGTAGTGTACGTCCAATAGGTATATCTTCGTGTTCGATAGGTCAAATTCAAAAACAACTCAAGTGTCTAAATGAAATTTACCGAGTTGATTGTAAAAGAAAACATTATTTGAATTCAAAGGAAATCGAAATGCAGCATGCACCAGTTAACATTTTGGACTGCAAATCTGACACTATTTCTTTTATCTTTTTTTTTAGGCATGAATCAAGGTGCATTAGACAGATTGCTTTGACAATTTTAAAAAGATTGGGGAGTGTACGAACTAAAGTTGCAGATCATTTAGTGGGCATAGAGCCCCATGTACAAAATATTATATCTATGATGAATTTGCATTCTGAAGCTGATGTTCGCATAATTGGGATATGGGGTATGGGAGGCATTGGCAAATCAACTATTGCGCGAGCTGTTTTTGATCAACTTCAGGAAGAGTTCGAAGGTAGTTGCTTTCTTGATAATGTTAGAGAAGTTTCAACAAAATCCGGACTTCAGCCTTTGTCAGAAAAAATGATTTCTGATACATTGAAAGAGAGTAAAGACAATCTTTACACCAGCACCAGTTTTCTGATGAACAGGTTGAGCTATAAAAGAGTGATGATCGTTCTTGACGATGTGGATAATGATGAGCAGATAGATTATTTGGCTGGAAAGCATGAATGGTTTGGAGCTGGGAGCAGAATCATCATCACCACTAGAAACAGGCAATTGTTATCGTCTCATGGGGTGGATCACGTGTATGAAGTTAGTCCTTTAGGGATTAATGAGGCTTTAATGCTCTTCAACAAGTTTGCGTTCAAGGGAGGTGAACCGGAAGGTGATTTTTCTGAACTGGCGCTGCAAGTCGTGCAATGTGCTTGGGGCCTCCCACTGGCTCTCAAAGTAATGGGTTCGTTTCTACATAAAAGAACAAAAGCGGAATGGAAGAGCACGTTGGTGAGGCTGAAAGAAATTCCCCTTGATGATGTGATAGGGAAACTTAAATTGAGCATTGATGCATTGAGTGATCTAGACAAGCAAATATTGCTTGACATTGCTTGTTTCTTCAAGGAGAAACGAAGAGAACCTGTCACCAGAAAACTCCTTGCTTTCGGTTTCAAACCTGAAATTGGAGTACCAGTACTTATTCAAAGATCACTTCTATCCATATCTGATGATGACAGACTCCAGATGCATGATTTAGTTCAAGAAACCGCTTGGTACATGGTTCGCCATGGACATCCTAGAGAGAAATTCAGCAGGTTGTGGGTTCCTGACGACATATGCGATGTTATGTCAAAGAAATCAGTAAGTTTACACTACATGGTTGATATATTGAACAACAACTAGAGAGTCGTTAACGTAAAAATAAAAATTACTAGTAACTTCTCTTATTAAATGTGTAGGGTACAGGAGCAATTGAGGGAATAATATTGGCGTACTCTGAAAAGCAGAAGATGAACTTAGGATCACAAGCATTAAAGGGTATGGAAAATCTACGTCTTCTGAAAATCCAGAATGCTTACTTCCGTAAAGGTCCGAGTTATCTTCCAAATGAGTTACAATGGCTCAGTTGGCACTATTTCCCTTCAACCTCACTTCCACAAGACTTTGAGGGAGAAAAGCTAGTTGGACTTAAACTAATTCATGGCCAAATTTCACAACTTTGGCCAGAAGATAAGGTACCATTGCCCTCATTAATATTGTTCGTACATATTTTTTCTTTGTTAGAGTGACCACTACTGTAAAATAATTTACAAACAGATATCTACCTTACCTTGAGTGTTCATTTTTCTCTTGCAATTAGGCAAAATAAGTCACTTATATATTATATGTTTCATGATTTAAACAGTATCTTGACAAGCTGAAGTATTTGAACCTCAGCTACTCCAAAGGGTTAATTAGCACTCCCGACTTTAGCCAAATGCCATATCTTGAAAAGTTGAACCTGAGCAACTGTACGAACTTGGTAGGAGTTCACAGATCACTTGGAGATCTTACAAGGCTTCGGTACTTGAATTTGTCTCACTGCTCAAAGCTAAAGAGTATTTCGAATAATATCCATCTCGAGTCTTTGGAAAAGCTTCTTCTGTGGGACTGCACAAAACTCGAAAGTTTCCCTCAAATCATAGGATTAATGCCAAAGCTTTCAGAACTTCACTTGGAAGGGACTGCTATCAAAGAGCTACCCGAGTCCATCATAAATCTCGGTGGGATTGTGTCCATAAACCTCAGGAATTGCAAGGATCTGGAATGTGTAACTTATAGCATTTGTGGTTTGAGATGTCTCAGGACTCTAAATCTCTCTGGCTGTTCAAAACTTGAGACATTGCCAGAAACCCTTGGACAATTGGAAACATTAGAAGAGCTACTTGTAGATGGAACTGCAATTAGCAAGCTACCATCAACTGTCTCGGAGATGGAAAATTTGAGAATCCTTTCTTTCAGTGGATGCAAGAAAAAGAAAAAGGATAAGGCATTCTGGAAAAACAGTTTTAGCTTTCGCTTGAATCTAAAGTTAACTTCCCTGCCAAATGTCAGGCGCATCACAAGACGATCAAATACCGGAAGAAAAAAGAAGACAGAAATATCAGGACCATCATTATCTGGTTTGCGTGCCTTAAAGAAACTAGATCTTAGTGACTCTGATTTGGTAGATGAAATCGCTGGTGATATTTGGCAGCTGTCCTCATTGGAAGAGTTAAATTTGAGTCGAAATAATTTTAATGAATTTCCATCAAGAATATATGGGTTACAGCAATTCAAGGTCCTGAAAGTGGACGAATGCAAAAACCTTGAAGCCTTGCCTGATCTTCCCTGGAGTATTGTACTGATAGAGGCAAATGAGTGCCTTTCCTTGCAGAGTCTTGGAAATCTTTCACCGCAACATGCATTCTTGAAAAAGGTCTCGTTTTTCAATTGTTTAAAATTGTACCAACAAAGCCAAAAAACCGGCATTGGCGCTGCGGATTTGTTGCTGCAATTGCTTCTCCAGGTAATGTCTCTATTTCATGAATTTATAAAATTATTATGTTTCCAAAATAATTATCAAGATATAGAATTTGTTAATTGTACAACAGGGTCACTCCACCTTTTATAGTCAATTTAGCATACTGATTGGTGGAGGAAAAATCCCTGAGTGGTTTGGTTATCAAAAAATGGGTCGATCAATCTCAGTCCAGCTACCTACAGATTGGCAAGACAACATTGCAGGGGTTGCATTCTCATTTGTTTTCGAGTGCCTTGTTCCAAAATCAAAACTTGGTGTTACTTTCAAGCTGATAAGTCCAAACCACCGGGAATACTCATTTGAAAGTGCTCCAGCATCTGCTGCTTCAAAGATGGGGGAGGAGGGCAAATACGATCACTTGTGGATAGCTTATATCTCTTTCCATCTTTTTCGTCTCCTCTTCCCCGAATTCACAACTGAAGATTGGACTAAGGTTTGTTGTTGCCTTTCAATTAGCCTAAGACAAGAGCCATGGACCAAAGCGAGGAGGTGTGGAATTCATCTAGTGTACAAAAAAGACTTGACAACATCATTGGCAGCTGGGAGCAAAGAATTGACAGTGTATGACGAGGGAGGAGATTCAAAGAGGAAAGAAGAGGTGAAAGAGGATATCGTGGCACTATTGGCTGGGGTTAACAATTTGAATTGGGACGTTGACTCCATTGAGCAAGATAACACCCAGCTTGCGAATTTGAGGAAATCTCTTGCCTATAAGATTCAGAAGACTCTTTCTTTTGATTGCTAGACTAGTGTTCTCTAGCTACTATATAGTACTAATGTTTGCTTATATCTTCAATTGAATAGTTGCTTGATGTTTCTGCTTGTCGATGGCACGTTTGTTTGTGCTTTACTTCCATGCATTTGGTTTGAGTAGTACTCTACTACTTACTACCAATGGACATTAGAAATAATAGTTGGCTTTGATTTTGTTGAATTGTTTGGTTTCTTGTGCCCTGTGCAACGAACCGTGTAATGTGTAAATGTAATGGTTGTTTTTCTTTTGTTAAGAATAATGTATGTTCTCTTCTGTATATTATTATATTTTTGGTTTCTACTCATTATATTCAATTTGCTCATCTTATTCATTCAATTCGATTAGGTATTTTGTTGGCTTATTTTATTCACTCAATATAAAGGGTGCAAGTATTTGATTTAAAAATATAAAGCACTCTTCTATTTATACAAACATAGTAGACACAATTACATTTAGCTAAATACATTATTTTGAGACAAACCAAACTACATCTTAGATTCTTCTTATGGTAGTTTTAATTGATTGAGGCATGGCTTTTCATCGATCGGAGCGGATAACCGGTGCAGCGACCTTAAAATTATTAACAGCAAAATTAAAGCGGAACCTGAACTCATGAGTAGGGTTATATATTGCTTTAGTGTTTTTATTAGCAGTGGTCATGTTGAGAGCAAAATCAACCGGATGAAACACAAGTTTAGACGCTTTCTCTTTAGCTTGAACTGCTATCCCTGCTGCGTCCTTTGCTAAATCCCCAATGTTAGCAAATCTGTTTGCCCAATTCGGTAGTTTTGGGACCCCTAATTTCTCAAGGAACTCATCGCAGAAATGCTTTGAGTTCCTTGACACCATATTGTATTTGCTACCAGGCCATGCATCGCGAAGATCTTTTAAGATCTGATTGACTTTGTGGGCAGAGCACTCTGTTCTGCCCAATACAATCTTTTCGCGATGCGTGTAATTGGGGTTTTTGGTAGCGGGGCAACTGAAAACCCCGCTGCCTATCACACAGGACCCATAGGCCCATTCAACGTTGTCGTAAACTTGGACGGCAGTGTGGAACATGCCGCCGAAAGAGATGGTGTCTTTGAGTAGCCTGTTCATTTGGACTACGCCGAAATTTACTGCGTCTTGCCCGTCTCTTTTGGTTAAGTCGTAAACATGGAGGATCACTTCTGCCATGGACGATCTCAAAAACTATGTTTTGTTTGTGATCTGTTAATCAGTGGAGGTTTTGGGGGCTATTTATAAGGGCTGCTTGCTTGCAATTGCAGCCTTTGAAGACAAAATTCTTTGAGTTGTGGAATTTGGGGCCTAAAGAATTGGGTTCTCACTTCCCATGTGTTTTGAGATTTATGGATGGAATCAAATATACAGTATTTGATTATAGAAATAAAATCAAGATATTTATGATATCAAATTGGGATTAGATCAATTTATTTTTAGTTATCAACTTATAACTAATAGAGATGAATAATTAGAAATGTCAGTTGAATAAGATGATATTGTAAATGAAATTTTATACTGTTATATCATACTATATGAATGTGTTTTGTGTTTTCTTTTTATTGGTTTAGCAATCGAAGAGGAAAGGAGGAAAATTGTTGGAAACTACATATGTTTTTAGAAATAACTTTTGCGAATCCTATTCGGATTAAAGTGAATAACCGAATCAAATCAAATCAAATTTTTATACGGATTGATTTTTTGGATTAATAAATTATTACTTTGGTTATGTTACTAATTAGTGACATAACCAAATAATCAAACCAAAAAAAGCTGAATAGAATAGAGGAAAATCAAACCAAATCAAATTTATCTGGATCGAATTGATTTATATTTTTACAAAATCAAAAATTTCAAATAAAATAATATAAAATCATATCAAAAAACTAAATACACACCTGATCTTTGGGAGACAAATGATCACCCTATAAATAATTTATTAATCGAATAAATTTTAAATTTAGCAAATCAAATCAATGATAGTAGCTAATACTTCAATCTTACGGCCATAATATTTAAATTTAAAATCCGTGACTTGAATTGATGTCGAAGGCAATGGAATGTGAAATTGGATAAAAAGAGGGTAAATATGTTGGATATAGCTATGGAATAATGAGGGACCATGTGGTCTATTTTAATTGAATATGATTCTAAGCCTTCTTTTATTTTCAAAAGAGAAAGATTCTTATTATTGGTTTGTTGTGTTAGAAAAGAATAATCCTCAAATGAATATTTTGAAGGATTTAAGAGGATTTCTAATAAGAAATTTTTATAATTGACATGTATAAGTCTAATTATTCTCCTATTAGCTATGAAATTATTTTTTATGTTTCAAATTTTAATATTCGTTAAATAAAAAAATTGGAATTTAAATTAACAAATGAATTATAATAATAGTACTGATAATTAATAATAGTCAATAGACATAAAATCAGGTAGCTTAAAAAAAATATTTATTTTTCTTCTTTAGCTTAAAACAATTAGTAGTCTTTTCTCTCACTTGTTAATTGTCTATCAAGACAAAATATTATTCTTTTACTCAATCTTTTTCAATTTATACTTTCAACAATTTTTAAAGGTATATTGTTTGAATATAAATTTGGTATACTTAGGGTGTGTTTGGTACGGAGGAAAATATTTTTCATGAAAAATGTTTTTCTAGAAAATATTTTTTTGAAAAAACAAGTAGATTTTGAACTTATTTTCTCCTGTTTGGTTTGTGAGAAAAAAATATTTTTCCGAGAATGATTTTTAGAGTTTGATTTATGAATGAAAAATATTTTTGAGAGACATCTTTTATTTTTAATGAGTAAAAAATAATTTATGAATTTGTATTTAAGTAATAAGTGTAGTGAAATTGATATATTGTTTAGTTTATAATTAACTTGTTTGAATTTGGTACTCTTTTTATTATAAATTTTGTATGGGCCAGTGTTTACTCTTTGGAATGAGTATAAAAACTTGTGTGCATTTGGTATTACTATTTATATAACAAAACACAATTAATCAATATTCTGAAGATTGAACTAAGGTTTGTGGTATTGACTATTGAGTTGTACTCTACTACCGACGATAGCTTTGGTTTTGTTGAATCGTTTGATTTCTTGTGTATTGTCAATGATTGCTTTTTTTTTTTAACGAGAATAATGTATGTTATGTTGTATCATTGTAATGTGTAAATGTGGTTTTTAAACTCATTATAGTCAATTTGCTCATCTGATTATTTCAATTCGATTACGTATTTGTTACTTCATTGTGTTATTTTATTCACTCAATCAGAGCATTTACGAAATATATATTTTTATCATCTCATCACTCACTCATCGCTACATCCATGTGAAATCTCACCCGACATATGCTTTTTATGAGAACAAAATAATACAAAATGTGTCAATATTCACCAGATCACAAATATAAAGTATTGTTCAAGTACAGATAATTTAAGAGATAATATTTCAAATAGTCCCTCAACTATAAAAATAAATTCAGAAATTTAGTTAATTTTGGTTTTTAATTCAAAGTTAACTTATTTATGAATTGTTTTTTCCATTAAAAAGTCGCCCAATTTTTTTTTAACTCAATCCACACAATTATAAGCGTTTTTCTTACAAAGTCACTTAATTTTATTTTTTCAACTCAAAACCATAATTATAAGTATTTTTCTTACAAAGTTACTCAACTAAGAATATTTTATTTTAAAGTCACATGATCTATTTAATTAATTTTTTTAATTTAAAATTTGTTGATATTAAATTTTTATTTCAAACAAAAGTTTATTCACTTAAACTATTTAATAACACTTTTATTTTACTCTTATTCCATTTTTTTTTTAAAAAGAGTCAGATCATATTTCACATTTTGTTTACCCTATTAAAATCAGGTTCACAATTTTATCCTTTCTATTCATATAGTTTTTTTAATTAATATTAATTTGATATGGTATGTTTTCTGTTAATTTTCGATCAGATAATGAACATTGGATAGCTATTCTTTTAGCCTGCACGTATATTTTTGAGGTGAGTTTCTCTGATTTCCGTGAAAATGTAGTAATTTGAGATGGATCATCAAACTTTTTTTCTTTTGGACCATCTTCGGTATTTTACTCTCTGCTATATATATTTAGAGAATATTTAGAGAGTAAAATAGAGAATGAGCTTTTTAATTATTTTATATTTGATTCTTTATTGTCTATGTATATAGAGTTGAATAGTAATTCTCTAAATTTGGAGAACTACTATTCACACTCTCTATTTCACTTTCTCGCTCTCTTATTATTATTTTATAATAAATATATTATTTTTCAATTAAATCTTTAATATTTGTAAATGTAATATAATATTTTTTAAAATATATATTTTTTAATATATAATACTTTTATTCCAAATTAATAATATTTCATTCTTTAATTTTTTTGTCAATTTAATACAATTTGATTTTGTTATTAATTTTCACCATAAAGAATGCACAATTTCAAATGGTCTATAATTGTTCAAAATATTCGTAATTCACGTTCTCAAAAGAAGAAATATTACACGATAAAGCAATAATCGGCCGAAAAGATGTTGAACGTATATTTGGAAATTTGCAATCACGTTTTACAATAATTGTAGGATAATCATGCTTTTGGAAAAAAAGGAAGTACTGCAATGATATAATGACCACATGTATTGTATTGCGCAACATGATAATTGAGAATGAATGTAATCTTAATGCACCAATTTAAGATTTTCGAGAGGCTCCAATTGCAACGACAAAAATGGTGATAGATGAAAATATTCGATTTAAACAATTTTTAACTAGACATAAAAGAAATTACGGACAAAAATGCTCATTTTGAACTCCATAATGCGTTAATAGAGTATTTATGTGAGCAACGTATTTTGAAAGTTGGATATTTATGTAATACCTTGTATAATCATACTTTATTAATGATTTCACTATTATTAGAATTGTTCATTAATTTGTATAATATGTAATATTTGCTTTTAAGGTATGATATTTAGAAATTCAGAATAAAATATAATTTTATACTAAAAAAGAATTTATAAAAAAAAATTATATTTCATGAAAATTAATAAATTGTATAAAAGTGATTATTAAAAAAAAAATTATTATGAAATAAGAAAATAAAAATGAAATAGAAATAATAATATAATATTAAAAAAGAGATTTTTTTTAAAGAGCAAGAGAATTGAGTTAAAGTTAATACTCCAAAAAAATAAAAAATCCTATATTTAAATAATAAAATAGATTATAGGATTGGAGATGCACTTAGTAGAATATAAAAGTAAATAAAAGGGTCCTTAAATGGTTTAAACTTTAAATGAATATTCTTTTGTTTAAGTAAAAATACTCATAACTGTAAGTAAGTATTTATTTCAAATAAATTTATTCTCAAGTGTATTTACAGAGGCAAAATATATAAAGTATTGGACAAACAATTTCTTACTTGGAGGAGGAGTAAATTGTAAAATGTGTTGGCGGTGGAATGATCCTCTTGAGAACAAGTGTCTTGCCACTTGTCTTATGCTAAGCATTTCTATTGGCTGATATATATATATATATATTCTATTTAATTAGAAAATATTTGTTTAATTTTGGAGAAACATTTTATAATGTTAGAACTAGATAGACTCAAAACATTAATTTTCTATACTAATATTAATATAATATTATAGTAATATTCCTCTTATATAATAAGTTAAATTATTATTGTAAAATATTTTAATTGTTCACCTAACACTGAGTAGAAAAATCAAAATTCGGGGACTTTGTAGAAAATAAGTCCATAGTAGAGTATCCAATAAATCATCAAATACAAACAAAAATATGCTTACAAAAAGAGGATTAGCACTGAATCCATTTTCTGATTCAATAATGGAGCTACAACTTTTTCTTGCCACTTTTCTCAGCATATTGCTTCTCATTTTCACAGTGAATTTATTATCCAAGCAAAGAAAACCAACTCCAAACTTGCCTCCAGGTCCATGGAAATTGCCTTTCATAGGAAGCATTCACCATTTAATTGCTAGCCAATTACCTCACCATACTCTTAGAGACCTGGCCAAAAAACATGGCCCTTTAATGCACTTGCAGCTCGGTGAGATCCCTACGATTGTTATTTCGAGTCCTCGTGTAGCACAAGAGGTGTTAAAAACTCATGATCTCGCGTTCACAAATCGTCCTGGGCTGTTAAGTGTACAGATTTTGACTTACAACTATTCAGACATTGCGTTTGCACCTTATGGAAATTACTGGAGACAAATGCGTAAATTATGCACCTTAGAACTATTGAGTGCAAAGAATGTTGTATCATTTGCCTCTATTAGAGAGGAAGAAGCATTCAATCTTGTTCAAGACGTTGAATCAAGATCTGGATCAGTTATTAATCTTACAGAAAAGATATACGCTCTCACAAATGCAGTAATTTGTAGAGCAGCTTTTGGTAAGAGGAGAAAAGAAGAATCAACATATTTCATGTCTTTGATAAAGGAATTATCATTAATGATAACAGGTTTGGACCTTTTCTTTTTTTTAATAAGTCTGTGCCTTCTGTAAGGTGTTTTTTAGTAGTGATAGCATTTTCCCCTCAAATATTTTTTGTAGGTTTGGACATAAGTGAGGTGTTTCCTTCGCTGAAGTTTCTGCAAGTCATTACTGGGTCTAAAGAAAAATTATTGAAGCTTCATAAAAAGTTTGACAAGGTGCTTGAAATGATAATGGAGGAGCACAAGCACAAGTATGATGATGAAGAGTCATCAAGGAAAAATGATTTGGTTAATTTGCTATTAAAGCTCCAAGAAAGTGGCACTCTTGATTTTTCCTTCACTGGAGACAATATCAAAGCAGTCATACTGGTGACAAATTTCTTTGAATTTCTCAATACATATTCGCGTGAACTCATAAATTAGTTGTAATTATAAATGTGTATATATGCAGGACATGTTTTTAGCAGGAACTGAAACTTCGGCAACAGTTCTCGATTGGGCTATGGTTGAAATGATGAGAAACCCTAAAGTTATGGAAAAGGCACAAACAGAATTGAGAAGAATCCTCAAAGGAAAAAACAGAGTAACAGAGATTGATTTGAAAGAAGTTAGTTACCTAAAATTAGTAATTAAAGAAACTCTGAGGTTACATCCACCACTTCCTTTGTTGCTTCCAAGAGATTGCAGGGAGGAATGTGTAATTGATGGATATGACATACCAATTAAAACTAAAGTAATAGTGAATGCTTGGGCAATTAACAGAGATGCTGAATTTTGGGAAAATGCTGAAAGTTTTACACCAGAGAGGTTCATAAATTCTGCAAGTAACAATTTGGAATTTATCGGACAGAATTACGAGTATTTGCCATTTGGTGGAGGAAGGAGAATGTGTCCTGGAATTTCATTTGGTTTATCAAATGTTGAGCTTCCATTAGCTCAACTTATTTTCCATTTCAATTGGAAGCTGCCTAACGGGATGAAGCCTGAAGATGTTGATGTTACTGAAACTCCTGGTTCTAGTTGTAGTAGAAAATATAATTTGTGTGTTATTGCTACCTCTAATGATCACGGGATTTGATAATTACAAGTGTAATTGTGGTTGTTTTTCTTTTGTTCAGAATAATGTGTATTCAGTATATCTTTTTATGATGGAAGAGTATTTGTTTTCCAACTATGAATAGAGACTGTACTATATACTTTTATTTAGAAAATTGCGTTATTTAAGAGACTATGCACAAAATCGGAGTTCCCATTCGATTCACATGTGAAATCGGAGCGGCTGAGGTTTTTGCTATTAAAATTATTGATCAACTTTCATTGTTTGGGTGACGATAAATATTTTTTCAAAGTTATATAGTGTTTCGATTATTCATTTTGTAATTCAAACTTTAAGTAAAAATGTCACGATCCAAAAATGGACGTGATGACATTCGTCTCATTTCACCAAAATTAGTCAACCTAAAACTCAACCATTTTAATAAAATGATGAAATTTTATAATAAATTCAAAAATACCGCCAAAATCTGGTTGTCACGTGTACAAGCATCTATAATATTACAATTGATTCAAAAGAAATTACTATAATATTACAATTGATTCAAAAGAAATTACAAGTTCCAAATGACTTTGTTTCTAGAATAGAACAAGATCATCCAAAATCTGATTATCACATGTACAAGTATCTATAATATTACGATTGATTCAAAAGAAATTACAAGTGCTAAATGACTTTATTTCTAAAATAGAACAAGATCATAAATAGCAACTACTTCACAAACCTCCATAAGAAGTCTCGGACTCATACGAGGAGAAGAGAAATATCAGAAGGAAATTAAAAGAAATACGTCACCAGTATGACTGCTTTGATATTGTCTCCTAGTGAAGGAGAAATCAAGAGTGCTTGTGCTCCTCCATTATCATATCAAGCACCTTGTCAAACTTTTTATGAAGCTTCAATAGTTTTTCTTTAGTCCTAGTAATGACTTGCAGAAACTTCAGCGAAGGAAACACCTCGCTTATGTCCAAACCTATTAGTAAATAATTGGAACAAAATGCAATCAACACAATTGTGATATACCGACGGAAGGCAGCCAGTGTATCGCATAAATTGAAATGTTATTAAAAAAAAAAAACACACTCTTCCATCGATACAAAGATATTCAAAGCATAGCATACATTATTCTTGTGACAAAGTTCACATGTCTTGTGAAGCCACAATTGCCTGATGAAATGAAGCCTGAAGATGTTGGTGTTACTGAAACTCCTGGTGCTAGCTGTAGTAGGAAATTTAGTTTATGTCTACTTGCTACATGTAATGATCTTGGAATTTGGTAATTAGAATATTCATTAGGACAAATAGAGAATTTTGCAACTACAAATAAAGGATATTTATAACCGACCCCTAAAAAAATGCTGCTATGGCAACTCTGTATGCAATGAAGAGTCTCTAAATACTTTTGTGACAACAACTATTTTCACTAAGAGAAAATCTATTGCTCTTTTGTTGTACTTGGAAGTATGATGAGTTGAGAACAGGAAATCAATGCTGCAGCAAACAGCAAGTAAAGAGAGGTCTTTGGCCTCCAGAAGGAGATGAAAACCTCAGTAGAAACATTTTCTACTATCTCAATTCTTCATTTCCTTTCGTGGAATTAAAATCTCGATAACAACATTTCACTATACTAGCCATGTTTAAAAGTATCACCTTGACTGTTTATTTAATAATTTTGCCTGACTTACTACATAGATATTGAAAGAGCTGCAGTCTGAGGTGGATAAATTATTCAAGGCAAGATCTGAAAAGGGATTGTTTTAGTGAACAAGAAGAAATGATTATAATTGATGTACACAGAATCGCGGGAAACAACAGATGGGCACAAATAGCTAAGCAGAAAAGGTGTAAAATTATATTGAGATGAAAAATTACAACAGAACAGAAAGGAAATATGAAAGATCAATAGAGATCCAATACTGCTATATAAAAAAGGAAATTATTTTCATTATCATTGAATCAGTATACAACAAACAAACCCATTAACTAATATCATATCAAGCACAGGCACAAGGATTATCAACGCTGACATCATCCTCGTCGCCGATCCTGAACAGCAAATATCCGATCGCCAAACCCAGAACAATAGCAACAAAAACGCCGCCGTTGAATGACATAACAGCCAACATAAGCATATACCCAATTGCCGAATTGATCCCGAAAAGGATCGCCGTAGCGAATCTCGCCGAGTTCCACTTACCGCCGACGGTCGGGAAAGTGTAAAGAAGGGGAGCATTCACAGCGGCGCTAGGCGGCGAAGGGTAATTCCTCCTGAAATTGGCAGAGATAATCCTGAATCGTTGACGACGATCTTCCATATACTGATAAAATAGGGCGAAGATAAAACAAGCAAGTAAAGTAATTGCATAGCTAGTCCATGAATCAGTTCTCCAGAAATCGAACAAAAGGGTTACTTTTTTACCCCAATAAAAGGTCATGTGCATCATTTTTGCTTTCCGATTTTGAGTTCTTGCCGATTTGGGTTCTTGGAGAAGATGGGTTTAAGGAGAAGATAGGTATTTTGTTGATTCGTTTGGCAAGTATGGGCCTTTTGATATGAGTCGTTCGATTCGATGATGATAAGGTGTGATAGAATGATGAGAATATCAAGGTGAAAAAAGAGGAGACTTGGAGTTGGTGGGTTTAGTTTGTTTGTACTATACGTTTTAGGACAGTTTATACCTATCCTTACTTGTACTACTATTTTCCTGTCATTTAGGGGTGCTGAAATGATAAATAATCTTCCTTTGAAATGCCCTATTGGTTTTAGGTCGTTTTTGCCGAGAGCTTTATTGGAACTTGTCTCGGATTCAAGTCCTCGATTATGCATTGATATTTTTTGCTAGAGAGTTTTGTTGGGACTTGTTTCGGATTTAAGTCCTCGATTGTTACTAAGGGTTATGACTTTTAACTTACTGAAAAGTTGTGACCTTTTTAGACAAGACACAATAAATATCTATTTACACTACATTTTGTTGTCTAATAGAACTATAGAAGGGCTTCATCTTATTTTTCAACAACGTATTTAACAATTTCTTGACTTCCTCTACTACTAAATTTAGTATTTTAAGTATATTTTATTATTGTTGATTGGTTCGCTGACAACGTGATTTAGGTACTGATACACTGATTAGTAAGATCGTTTTATCCTGGGAGGATATATTTCATTAACATTGAATACTAATCGAGTGAATAATTTCCTTAAGAACACAATATGCATTAATAAGCTCGATTTTTTCTTTGAGAAAAATAATTTGTATATTATTTCTAATTTGTTTCATATTCTTTTTCTTTACTAACTTAAATTTCTCTTTTTGAAAATACTCTTTAATCTTTGTTGCTTCTTACCAAGTTTTTCAAAGTTATCGTTCCAATTATATTAGTAATACTGGTTGAACAACATTTACCCCCAATGTGAAACTTTTAGGTTTGAGTCCGGAGACACATTTATTAGAAAACATATATTTTTAAGGTTGTTCATAATTTAAGAACGAAACTAATAATTTATATCAAATTTAAGATAGTTTTAATAGTCACCCTGATAATGCGACATCTAACTAACATAAGTGTGTATATATAAGGAACCTTCGGTGCAAAGATCACGAAGATCTCCTTTCCTGTTAACATTTTTGTATCAAGCAAATAGTTGCTTATATTTAGAAAGAATACTAATTAAATTTCATTCAACAATTTTAAAATACATAATATATCTTTCCTAATTAACTTTGAGTACGATATTATCTATGTCAATCTGGAAACAGTTATTAGGACTAATTAGAGTTGAGTCAAAAGAGAAACTTTTGGCATGATTTTGAGCCTGTTTGTTTCAGCTTAAAAGTTGGTCAAACTGACTTAAAAGCTGGTTTTTGACTTATTTAGCTGTTTGACAATACTCAAAATAACTTATTTTAAGTTAAAAAAAACTTATTTTAAGCCAAAAGTTAAAAGCTGAGGTAGGGATGCTTTTTTTTTTAGCTTATAAGCTGTTTTAAGTTGACCACATTTTTATCTTTTTGCCCTTAATATTTTTATACAATCTCCAAATTACCCACATAACCCTAACATCTCTTTCTTCCATTTTTCTCTTTTCACGTTTGGTATAGCAGCTTCAGCACTTTTATCCAAACGGATAACTGCTTATTTTAAAAATAAGTTTTAACACTTTCAAAAGTACTTTTTTAAAGCTGCTTTTATTATGCCCATCCAAATGGACCCTTTGTCTGTTACCTTGGGTCAGAGTTTGAATAAAGTTTTAACTTCAAAGCTAGTACTAATAACATTACTATTTTTTTTAATGAAAGACTTGTGAATGACCTGAGCACAATCAATAGCTTAATTAGACAATGCTGAAATTGTAAAAAGATGATTAGACTCATCTTCTCTTCTTTAATCACAAAATAAACAAGTGATGACGGGTTGCTCTACTTTGGTAAAATGTGCCGGTGTATATTCGACCCGATTTCGAAATCACGGATTGAGGGGCTGGGCTAAACGCATTGGGTCGGCAGACGAGCCCATCTACTAGTTCAGATCTCGGCCCATTGTGGCACGACTCCGTTAATAGTGAAAATATCTAATTACGTTATTTCTATCATAATTTATTTATTCTCTCTAAAATTCAACGTAATTATAATTTATTTCACTATTTAGTAACTTTATACCTGATTACACGGCAAATATATGTAAATTACACTAGATATATACTATATACATGTATCTGGAGTTATTCACATTTATCTGGAATACCAAATACGTGACTGAAATACAAGAGTGGTGAGCGATCTATCTATCCCAAATACATGTAAATCCACTTGGATACAGTATATCTAAAACAAAATACATCTAATTTTGACCACATATATCCCGAGATACATGTATCTAAACGTATTTGGACACACAAAAATATGATAAAATTCAAAATATTGTAAATTAGCATGTATCTAAGTAATTAATTTCTAAACTAGTGAGATTACCGTAATAGATAAGCTAATATTAAATCTGAAAGAGCAAAAACAGAAAGAAAGGAAAATGTAAATACAAAAAGGTGATGTCGTTGCCTTGAAAACAAGGAGTTCCATGGAGAAGAAGACAAATAAGATTAGTAACAAAGGAAGGAAGAAAGATCTAAGAAGAAGTGTTTGATAGCTCGTAGGGAAAATTAGGGGTGTCAAAACTGAACTCAAACATAGGTAATTTGTCCAAAATTTTAAGGGTTTGGCTCAAGATAATTTGAATTGGGTTCATTCTCAACCCATATTCATGCTTAATCCATTTGAAGAAAATTCTCAATTGAGCCCAATTCAATCTCCAATTTCAACACATTTTAAAACTTTTTATTAGATATGTTCCTATATTGAAGGTATGAATTATTATCTATTTAACATCTTTTAGGATTTATCTATCAATTTTTTACTTTTTTAACAAAAAATTCTTGAGCGGAAATTCAAATTGTGATTATAAAAGTTAATTATCAATATATTAAATTATTGAGATTAATCGGGTCAAATTGAGCGAGTCAAGACCCAACCCTTTTTTAGCCCATTGAATGCAACCCATTTGAACTCAAAGTGAACTTGGGCGGGTCAAGATCCAATCCAATTGCTATTAAACCCATTTTAATATTTTGAATTTCAAACCAACTCGTGCATTTGACATTCTTAGGAAAAATAATGAAAATAATATATCATAAGAAATCAGCTCAACGAAAAAGACCCTTCTTTTTCTACGTACTCTCCTCTAGTCATCTCCCAACCACCACACAAAACAAATAGTATGATTGTATCTTTTTTAAATTATTAATTGTTACAAGTTATAGCACATTTATATATAATTTTAAATATTTAAGTTCATTTTTTTAAACTCTTAAACATTGTATGTTTAAATACACCATTAAAATAATGAAATTTGAACTATGTTATGTAAATTAGAATGAAAGAATTGCGTAGTACATATTTATGTATCTATTTTAAAAATAAAATGAGTTATTAATCATAATTTTTTTTGCTATATTACACTCTTTATATCCACAATATGACTACTTAATTAATAACTTAGATAGACTCTTAAAAAAAAGTTAAATAGATCATTAAAAAAAATGTTTATACATTATATTTTAACTTATGTGTTTTTCTTTTTTGAAATATTGCATTCTTTATTTAGTAATCTTTTAATTTTACTATCACATATTATATATTTATGATTATAAAATTCGAAAACTACTACGTAAGATCATAATTTTTTTAAAAAAATTCTTACTTTTCTTGAATTTGTGACTATAGACAACTAACCAACTTAAGATTCTTTTTTTTTTAAAAAAATTATAATCTCAACTAAACTAAATATGTGTATAATATATAAAATATTATTTAATTTTTTGCTCTGAAGCACATCAAATAAAATTACTATATTAAGTAGACCCTTTATATAATGATATATTATCAAACTTAAGAAAGTAAAATAAGGATATCAAATTAGGTAGATATATACAATCAATAACGAAATAAAAGATACCACACAAATAATAAATAGGCGGAAGGTAGTATATATATTATATTATATGGTCAGCCTTGGTTGAGTTGTCATAATTGTATGCAGTCTTATCTTAACAATCTCTGTTCCCTACAATTCCCCCCTTTATATTAATCATTGTGTTACTTACCCTTTTTGGCTCATTTGGTTAGACTCCATTTATTATTTCTATAAAGAAAAAAGGCCAACCATGCATTGCTTTTAACATATGTAGAGTGAGTAGTAATTAGCATAAACCTACTCTTTTGGTTGCAAATAATTAGGTTCCTGTTAAGGCAGGAATATGAGTGGGGCAGAGGCGGAACTTAGTGGGATTTCGTGAGTTTGAAAAAATTTAGTAATTTTTTTATAAGTTGTATACTTATATTTTTAAAAATTAAATATATATACTAACTAGTAAATTCCTAATAAATTTGACTATCAGTTCAGTGAAGGTTTTGTGGACACATTCATATAAAACAAAAGCATTTTTTACAATATCTTTCTCTTTTATTCTAAAATTTATAATTCTCAAATTTCTAATTTTGACTCTGCCTCTTGGAGAGGAAAGAGGTACAAATTTGAAGTTTTTTTTATATTCATTATCAAATTAATTTTGTTATATATATATATATATATATGTATATATATAGAGAGAGAGAGAGAGAATGAACATAATTGTTGTAATTCGCCCGCAAGAGCCAGTTGCCTAAGGTGTGGCCTCATTTATTTTCAAGCAATAATAAGTTATAGATATTATAAAAAGAAAATATTGAATATTATTTGTGAAAAATATAAATTTCTCATTCTCATATACGAAAAGAGATTAATAGAAAATTTTCAAATCTAAAATACGTCTAGGAAAGATTAAAAGGACAAGTTATAATAAATTTCATTAAAAGCCATATTAAATTTAAAGCCTTCCTTCAAATTTTACTTCTTTTTTTTTTTTTTTGTAAATGCTCCGAGTTTAATTAAGGGAAAGTTGTATATAATAGTAAATTAATAATTTAAAATAAATGGAGTAGCTAGGGTTTGATTTAATTGTGCTCCATAACAAACGTTTGCAAAAAATTGCCTAGCGCCTCTCTCCAAATATCTCGCTCGCCACTCTCCTCCAATCTCTCGCTCGCTTCCTCACTTTTTATACAAACACAAGTGTATAAAAATTGTTTCTAATTGTATAAAACAGAGAAAATTGTATAAATACATATATTTTTGTTTCCCTATTTCCCCTCTTCCAGATCTCGCTCGCCACTCTCCCAAATCTCGTTTGCCACCCTCGCCTTTCTCACTTATACAAACAGAAGCGAAATGTATAAATTGCGTTTCTGTTTGTATAAAGCGTGAGAAAATTGTATATACACATGCAAGTACATATATTTTCGTTCTATACACTTATAATTATACAATAAAAATACTCCCCTGCCCAATTTCTTTTGTCTTTCTCTCTTTCTCGTTTTATACAATTTTCGAATTGTATCTAATTTCTCTCTTTTCGTTTTATACAATTCGATTCAATTGTATATTCCTTGTCAAGTCTCTTTTGTCTTTCTCTCTTTCTCATTTTATAAAAATTCAAATTGTATATAATTGTTCTATACACTTATAATAATATTTATACACTTCGTTTTTATACAGTTCTCTGCCCAAGTGTCTTTCTCTTTCTTGTTTTATACACTTCGTTTTATATAATTTGCTTTAACTGTATATGTATAGCGAATTATACAGTTTCTATGTTTGCTATGGAACGCAATTATGAAAACTTTGCTATATAGCATACAAATATAAATTTTTTATTTGCTATATGTGAAAATTGCCCTTTAATTAATAACTAAATGTCACTCTCAATTTCCACTATAATCACAAATATTTGTCTGGTCTTTAATATTTTAGGAATAATAGGAAAATTTCTGTTTCAAAATTGGTGAACAATCAGTAGTGATCTAGTAGGCACTAACATAATACTAATTAATTACTAAACAGGGTTTATTGAATAATACGTACAGAGAAAGTGAGATTTGTCTTATCTTTTTGGGCATGGTGGTGGAAACAGCATACATTTTCAGCTTTATCAAAGTGAAAATTAAAGTTTTTTTTTTCAAGAAAAAAAAACAAAAAACACTAAAGGATCCTGCATTTAAATGATGAATTAATAGATGCATTTTTGAAAAGCTAGAAATCAAATGTACTACTAATATATAATTACTACTTACAAATTATATGAATTTCATGAACTTTGCATTCTCATTACCAAATGATTAAATACAATCATAACAAAAATTCTTTTATAGATATCGCGAAAAAGATATATCATCATCAGTTGAGACCGATCATTTATATAGATATGTTAAACTAGTGAAAATCACATCAATATTACAAAAATTGAACCAAAACCATAATATATTCCATATATATATATATAATGAGTAAATGTATACATATATTTAGAAAAACACAAATTGAAAAGGTTACAAATCAACTAGAGAATTAAGAAGATAATAAACCCCCCCCCCCCCAACCACCAATGATAATTACCTATTTGAAATTGGATTTGGACCACTAGGAACTTCATGAGCACTAACATTCAATGATTTGTCTCTCCATTTTTGAGATTGATGATTCTTTCCTTTTCTTCCCAATATTGTACTTGAAACTTGATCTTCTTTGTAGTTTCTTCTTTCACTACTCAAATTTTTGGGAATGTTCTTCTTGATTGCATCATGATGATGATCACTCGGTTCGACTTGTCGATTATCAGACATAACAATAGTAACAAGAAAGAAGAAGAGAGTAAGTAATGAGATAATAATGTTGTAGAGAGTCATTTTACAAGTGATGATGAGAGGCTAGAAAGTCATCCCTAGCCATAAATAAAAAATCAAGAAGATAAACTATATATTCAACACTTATATATAATGGTTGAGTCGTTAAGAACAAGAAGGATTGATTTTATTTTATTTTAATCAACACGAGTCACGATTTTATTGTCACTAGTAAAAAATAAAAAAAAAATTAACAAATGGAAGAAGGTAGACTAGACTTTTTCATGTGAAAACCCTAAAAAGACAAAGGTAATTTAAACTAGTTTTTGAACATTAGAGAGAAAATAAGAGAGAGAGAGAGATAAAAAAGGAGAGAATATAATCTTGAAAGAGATAAAGTGGAAAGGAGAGATATGAATTACTTTATCAATGTCTGGTGACCTTAAAAGATTACACAAAGAGAGAGAGACAGGGAAAAAAAAAATTAGCTCATGACTTGTATCCGAAATTCGTATATTTGATTCAGAGTCATATCATATTATAAACACTCGAATATTTAACTATAATAATAACTCACTTTCTATAAAATTTCTTCTAATTTTTTTCTTCAAAAATTTAAAGAAAAGAACTCTGATTAAGAATGATCAGATCGATGGATCCAATGTATATGTGGGTGGGGTAAGCAGTTCGTCTTTTAGTAGAAAAAAACTGAATGAATGGCGCCAAAAGGTGGTGTAGGTGAATGAGATAAGCAAAAGAGACGTGAGAAGAGACATGCAAATGCTAAATACTGAGTCAGTGCCTTCTTTGGATTTTTGGATCATTGATGCAATTTGTTACGCAATTTGGACATTATGAAAATGGACAAATTTTATAAAAGGGAACAAGAAAAAAACCGTGGGGGTAGGGGAGTAACATAAGCCAGAAAATTTGGTCACAGATTTGAAGACAACAGTATTTGAGTAGACATAATTATCTCATAATTAATTAAGCTGCCAAACAGGAAAAAGGAAAAAATGGTTGTTATAGAGCCATAATAATAATTTATAAATTTGATTATTAGTATATAAATTGGTCGGTTAATTTATTATTTGAAGTCCTTTTTCATATGCCTTTAAATTAGTGTACATTACTTTCTATTCAACCCTCCTTTTTCTTTTTGTTAAGGTATGTGTTGGTTTCGTTGATTAACTCTCTCTCTCTGTATATATAATGTATAATAGTGTATATACACTTTTACACATTATGTTATACAATTTTATACATTTGACATAACTTTAATTTATGATCACATGATCAACAATCTTCTTTATTTTCTTAAACTTCGAACAAAGTCAAACTAGATCATTCTTTTTTAAATAGAGGGAATACTAGTATTTACTCCCTCTGTATCTATTTGTTCGATCTATTTTCTTTTTTTAGTCCATTTAAAAAAGAATATCTCTCTCTTTTTAGCAACTTTTTAGTTTTACCTTTACACATAACATGTTCAAGATCACTAAATTAAAAGTCATTTTGATATATTTAACATATCTTTAATTTAAGATCATAAAATTCAAAAAATTCTTTATTTTCTTAAACTTCAAATCAAGTAAGAACAGAACAGAACAAACAAATTGAAACAGAAGAAATATTATTCTCCTTCACGGAACTTAAGTAAATTCCTCAATTAATTGAAAGTATATAATTTTGATAGAGAATTTATCGATAGCTTAGTACGATTTTAAAGTTCATACCAGCCTCTTCATTAATATTCGAACTTCAAAGTACAAATTTAAATATTAATATAGTAAAAACCCGAAAAAAAAGAAACAAACTCGCATTGATAGCGTAAGAAATTAAATCTTTTACACGATCAATATATATTAATAATTAGTAGGGGCGTTAACACGGGAACAAGTGAGTCGGACTTCACCATCATTGCTAAGATAATCTTGAATATTTCCCATCTTGACCATAGATGCTGAAAACAGGCTTCCAAATTCATCTGGTTGAGTAGCCAAAGCAGTGACAATTGGTGCAGTTCTTGAATCTTTATACAACAATTGATCAGTCAACAAAAGTCCCATTCCCTTTTGTAGATTTTTGTAGTATTGAACATCAAATTTCTTTGGAGTAACAGCATCAAGATCAACATATTCAGATGCCCATCTACATTTTCTTTCCAAATAATTTAAGTAGAGATGATCAAGTCTTGTATCTGATTTCTTAGTTCCATTATAATTGTATAACCTGTATTGTAGAGATTCACATGTTGTTCTTCCAATTGTGTGAGCTCCTACATACATGTAACACATAAATTAAACCAAAATTGATATTAAGTTATATAGTTGCAACGAAACTAGATCTTCTGGAATCATATAACGATACATTTATGATCATTAATGGTAAAAATTTGCTAGCTCAAGATGTATTACTTTGATCCCTCGTTATTGATAGATGTTGATTTTGGTCCGAGTAATATTTAACTAAGCATACCTAACCTTCGATTAACTAAAATATGCATTGAAATATTATTTGACGTTTTAGACTATGATTAGATATATTACCTAACAATTAAAAATTTAATACTACTAGAAAACATGGATAATGGAAAAGTACTGACCAGAGAGGACAACCAAGTCGAGAACATTTAATCCTTTGGATTGGAATAATTCAAGTAAATCAGTGACTACTTCGTGACCCATTGGGACTAATTGATCAGCTTCTTTAGCATTGGAAACTGTGCCATCCTTCCTGCCATATGGAACCATCCAGTAAGGACCACCTACTGCAAGTGTAGCGTCTCTTGCGGCTACGGTTAAAATATCAGCACAAGATACTATTTTAGGACACTCTTTCTCCAACTCTCGTTTGATATCCTCGATTACTTCAAATCCCCTTAATGTCTTGCTTACGTTGGCATCCTTCTCACTTCCTTCGTAGTCTAATAATATGGAGGCATCACATCCCTACGTACCATCCATAAACAATACTTTTACAAATTAAATACAAAAAATGCATTTGTTAATGCATCTATACTACAATCTACTAATTGGTGAATAGTTGTGTCTCAAACTTGAATAAAGGTGTGATGAGGCATCGTATAAATTTTTAAATAAGAAATAAGAACATTGAAATTTTGTAGTACTAAGTATCTAATGAGTTTTTTCACTATAAAATATGTCATCAATTAAGGATAAAATGAGTTTTTTCTTTTTATATAATAAAATATGTCGTAAAATGAGAAATTTAAGATCAATTGGTAAATTTGTACAAAAATGTTAGAAAGAAATATCAAATAAAAATTCCAAAAAGAGATATAAACTTTCTAATAGACTTTTTTTATTTTGGTTAAATTATCCATTTTTTAACTCATAAATTATTCAACAAGAAAATGCATAAGGATAGGATAGAATGTGACGTATAAGATCCCTTCAACACCCTTAACCATAACCTCAACAATCATGTTCAAGCTTACAAAAAATGGAAAAACCCAAAGCATGGAGCGATTCTCATTAAAACTGATCAAATCTAAATTAGTTAAATCAATAAAATTTCAAAAATCAAATGACTATAAAGAGAAAAAAAAAACAAAAGGCGTGTTGTTTAACTTAATTATTTTGTACATTACCTAGATAGTGAAACTATATAGGTAAGATCGATACATACCCTGACAAAGCAGTCATGGAAATGCAACCTCATGAGAGCAGGAGCAAGTGAATAATCTTTTTTAATCCATTCCTCCATTTTCTTGTGCACTATACACTCCAACTTGGGACAGGTCTTGCTGTAGTAGTCATAAGGAAGATCGTCCTCATCATATGCTGAAGCACACACGGCGGCCACCAGAAACAACGCCGCCGTGAGGACAACAAAACTCTTCATTCTGCGATATTTGTGGAGGGTATATGAACTTCAATATTAATGAACAAGAGGAATTGTTTGATTTGTTATTGTACATTCTACACCTATCAATATGTATAAATAGTTTTTTTTTTTTTGTGAAGTAGCTAGCTATACGTGAGAAGCACCTATATGGGTTTTGAAAATGTAATTATCGAGACGTGCGGACATGTACAAACGTTGAGTTGACAATAAACTTTAAAAAGGAATATATATTTGGATTTTGATTATTTCGGGTGGGAGACAAGGTTAATTATATTTATTAGTATATATTAAGAAGTTGAATTGACTATCAATAAACATTAGTGCAATGGACTTGGCAAGTACACATGGCCATTATTTGTTTGGCTTCAAATATTCGGTTCGATCCCTCCGTTTTCAATTACTTGTTAATTTTTTTAAAAAAATTAAATTATATGTACTTAGATTATATATATTATTATTATTTTATTTGGAAAAATATATTTTTATATTTATTTTTTAAAATATTAAATCAATATTATCTAATTTAATTTATCTTTAAAATTAGTCAAATATATTTTTTTGAAAAAAAATATGACAATTCAATAGGAACAAAGGTAATAGTAATATTAATTTCGTGAACGAAATCTTTTAATTACTAAAAAAATGTAGTTTGGCTATGATTTATTTATAAGTCAAATTTACCCCTCTTACTGTTTGGCTATGATTTGTTAAAGTTATTTCATTATACTTCAGACTTCAGATTAAAGTTTTATTAGAGTCAAGGATAAATATGATATGGTTTATTCACAATAAAAAATAAGTATGAATTATTCCAAAATATAACAAATTTCAGTAAAATTAAGATATTGGGAATTAATGGTATTTTCAGTCTTTCTCATCGTGGAACCATCAATGAGGACTTTATAAACATGATCATGAGAAGTGTAAACCCTATATAAAGGAGGGCTAACTGTTAAAGTTTGTGGTTTGGTTTTTAAAATTTCGAATAATTGTGTCATATGGCAAAAGCTCATGAATTTAAGGTTTCTCTTTATACTTCTTTCTTCATTTTTTTAAGCCTTTGCGTGACTCGAATTATGTTTTTAATTTTTATTTTGCATGGCGTGTGAAATTCACATTTTTGAAAATTTATGATTCATTTTTTGTAGCGCCGCTTCTAATAGAATATTTTTTCATTCTCAAGGCTAACTCAAATTAAGCTTACGCCTTATAGAAGTGATTGTTCACATGAATAAGCATTTTATTAACAAAAGAAATGCGGAAAGTAAATATTCCCTCCGTCTACAAAAGAATGATAGTCTTTTCTTTTTAGTCTGTTTAAAAAAATGACATTTTTTTTTGTTTTGACAATAACTTTTCATGTGACATGTCTAAGGCCACGAGATTAAAGGACAATTTCGTACATCTGACATAACTTTAATTTAGGACCACATGATCAAAAGTCTTTTTTATTTTCTTAAATTTCGTGTCAAGTCAAACTAAATCATTCTTTGTGAAACAGAAAGAGTATCTCTTTGAGTGTGTATGGTATGAAGGAAATCATTTTCTGAAAAATGTTGTCAAATTTTCTCATGTTTGGTTGGGACAAAGTTTTGGAAAATGTTTTCCAAATCAACTCATTTTCCTCAAAATTAAGGAAAATGATTTTCCCTTCAAAAATTAAGGAAAACATTTTCAAAACTCTCCTCCAATTTCAAATTTCTTTTTTTTTTTCGAAAAACATCAGTTTTGAAAAAACATTTTCAATTTAAAATTTTATTTTTTTACCCAATCCCTGACCCCCACGACCTACCACCGGCCAACCCCCCACAACTCCACCCCCTCCCCAAAAAATTAATTTTGCTTTTTAAAAATATTTTCAACTTCAAATTTTTATTTTTTAACTCCTACTCCCCCCATCCGGCCAGCCCCCCTACCCACCCCCAACCCTCCAAAAAATTAATTTCATTCATAAATCAATCACACGGAAAATATATCTACTCACCAATCAAACATAAGAAAATAAACCCAAAATCTACTTGTTTTCCAGGAAAATGTTTTCTAAGAAAATATTTTTCATGGAAAATATTTTCCTTCGTACCAAACACACCCTTAATGACTATGCTAAATAAGGGTTACAAAATAAACTTTTACCGTAGGTTAAAATTGAAAGAAGAGTCAAGCTATCCGGGTTCTACCTCATATGGGCCTGTGACAATTGGGCCATCTAGTCCAGCAAAATCACCTTAAAGTAACGGTTTAATGACGTGGCATATAAGATGATTTTCTAATCTGTTGCTTAGTATATGTAATAAAACTTTATACTTCCAAAAGTCTTGAAGTATTATTTGAATATTATATTATCCTTTTCTTATATTCGGAATTTTCATATAAAAAATGATAAATGACTTGAAATAATTTTAATTTTTGTCTCTGTTGTTTCTAACTTTGTTCAATTGACTTTTTCAATTCAATTCATTTAATTTCGATTCAATACTAGTTTTCATGAGCACATTTTGTTGTATAATTTTATATTTTTCAGAACTGTTTATTTTAATTCAAATAGTAACATACTATGTTTACCCATCTCGTCGTGACACTTAGGTGACTCGATTTAAATTTGGTGATCCATTTCATCAATTTTTGACTGCCATAAACATATGAATATGAAATAATAACTGATTGCTATTAAATTAAGGTAAACTATAACCAATTATTAATCTAGAAAAGCTACATATGTAGATTAATCTGAAATTCTTTTTGAAACATAAGATTATTATTTTTCTGATCAAATGATATTTTTTTCATATTTTTTGTAAGAACATGAAATTTAACGTTTGGAATTTAAATCTATTTTTTTTTCCTGAAAAACAAACCTTATTCTACATAATGTACGTAATGTATATAATATGTATATGCATTGCGTGATCAACGCTAGCTACATGATACATGATAACTATTGACACTTTGGTAGTTCAATGTCCAAATGAGTATTATAGAAAACTCCTATAATAATCACATTCTTTGTCCCCCACTTTATTGGGTCATTTACACTTTTTTTCCCTATTTTGTGTTGGTCACCGCATAAATAATTTATATTACTAGTTAGTCAATTCCCACATAACTAGTAAGTGAGTTGATAGATTCCCATAATAACATGTTTTTTTTTATATAATAAAAAGTATTGCCATATACTTAAAGACAACAAATTCAAATTATTATTTTCATGTCTAACCAACCACTATTGTATAAATTGAAATTTGAAAGAATAACATTTATTTATTTAAAGAAGTATATATTAATTTGAAGGGATAGTCCCAACTTCCAACGGTGTGTTGTGTTTGAAACATTGAATTTTAGCAATGTACTTGTAACCATAGTGAACATTATTGCTCACCATCCTCAATGCTTGTGACATTTAATCCTCTTTATGCCAACTTTCATGTTCCAACTCCTAAAAACTTGGCTTTTTACCACTAAACATTTGGAGGATGAATTAATCAATTCCATTAGACATAATACTTCTTCCGTCTACAATTATTTGGCAGATATATTAAACATAGATGTCCAACATTAATTGTCAATTTAAACAATCAAGAAATAATTAGTCATCTTTTCAATTTTATCCTTAATAATTACTCATTTTGTTCAATTGAAAAGTTATGTAAACTTTTGATATTCATGGTAAAGTAGAGTTATATTAGTCAAATTACATCTTGTATTAAATTTGCCTTAAGGGGAGTGTATGACCTTATCCTGACAAATAATTGTGGACGGAGGGAGCAAAAATAAAGATTAAAATGTAGAGAAATGTGTGAAATAAAAATGACACTACCTTGCGATGTTGAATGATACAAAAATATTTGTTGATTGACGATATCAAATGGAGATAAGTCTATGTATAAACATAGGGAAAAGGGTCTTAAAAATATTATAACTCTGGCTTAAATTAATGTTACGATATCAAACTTTACGGAGAACCTTTTACTCCTGTACTATTTAATATATGTGCCCACATGGACACATTACTATTTATAATTATGCAATATTGTTTATGTCCAGGTGGACACATATATACATTTAAAATACATTATTAAATAGTGCGAGAATAAAAGATCCTTTTCAAAATTTGATATCATTACAGATTAAAACTCCAATATATTTTAGACCTTTTTTCGATAAGCATACAGCATGAATTACACTTTAACCATCCAAGTTTCTCTATTCAGAGTTGTTGGGGTTGGATTCATTAAAAGTTGCTTCAAGTAAACAAGAACCACAGTTTCAAGTGAAGCAGACATTGTTATCTTTTAAATTCATTCATCCACAAAATGTAAAAATTGAATATGAACAAATGATTTCTAGTTGTTTTAGATTAACCCATATGACTTAGATTATTTATGATTTGGGATCACATGAACTAATAAATCAGTATCACCTATTTAATTAAAGCGCACATGTGACATCACATAACTCCCTTATGAGGAGGAGCATTTATTTACCCGAATATTAATATTAAAGAAAATTGGATTTAATAGGTGTAAGAAGTGACATTTTTAACTATTTTCAATACCTTAGAGATATCATTTGACGGGAGTTAATACCTCAAATGGTCACTCAACTTTGCACTATTCTCTCAGAAAGTCACTCAACTTTCAATTTTCCCTCAAAAGTCACTCAACTATGCACTCTTCTCTCAGAAAGTCACTCAACTTTCAATTTTCCCTCAAAAGTCACTCAACTATCCACTCTTTCCTCAGAAAGTCACTCAATCTATTAAATTAATTTTAATTAAAATTTATTGATATTAATTATTTATATAACAAACCAAAAATTTTTAAAAATAAATTTAATCATTTAATGATCCACCCACCTAACCCGACCCATTAAAAAATATGCTATGACCCATTTTATTTTATCTTTAATCCTAAATTAATCTAATCCTAATTCAAGGTTAAAGAGAGGGATTAATTTAGGATTAAAGATAAAATAAAATGGGTCATAGCATATTTTTTAATGGGTCGGGTTAGGTGGGTGGATCATTAAATGATTAAATTTATTTTTAAAAATTTTTGGTTTGTTATATAAATAATTAATATCAATAAATTTTAATTAAAAATAATTTAATAGATTGAGTGACTTTCTGAGGAAAGAGTGGATAGTTGAGTGACTTTTGAGGGAAAATTGAAAGTTGAGTGACTTTCTGAGAGAATAGTGCAAAGTTGAGTGACCATCTGAGGTATTAACTCCATTTGACGGTTGATTAAAAACTAAATATAATTTTAAACCTTATTGCCAAATAATAAATAGGGTAAAGAATAGTTGAAGTAAAAAGGAATAGTGGCAGTGTGTGTAAGAAAAAAGGGTGACGCTCTCATGAGAAAAAAAAAAATTAAAGGAAGGAATAGTTTGGCTTTACCGCAAAGTAGAAAAAAGAAGGGAGTCATTTTTATAATCCAATCTTGACCCCACATTTTCCTCCAACGGCTCTAATCCAACGTCTCTCTATTCTCCCTTTTTCCATCTTCCCTCATTTTCCTACACCAAACTATGATACAACCCACGCACATGCTCCTCCTTTCATTTTTATTTTCGTCTAAAAAAGAATGATATATTTTTATAATATTTAATAAGAATTTGTAATGTTTTTTTTCTTATTTTGTGTTTAAATTATGATATAATGCAGAACCTATTTGAGAATGATGTTTTCAATATGATTTTTTAAAGCAACGTTATTACTATGTTATAATTCGTGTTGGTTATAATAAAATGATATTAGACAGTTCAAATAATTTGCAGATTGTCAAATTAAATATTGAACGAGTAAAAATAGACGGAGAAAGAAAGAATATTAACTTTACTCGATTGCTACTGTTTTATTTATGAATCACAAGAAGAAGAGCACCGCACCACATGTCCCATTCCTCTGTTTTTTCGTCTTCTTTAAGATATTACAGTTCCACGAAGTTCCCATCTTTGTTTGTTTGCTCTTCACTTCACATCTACTCTCTCCTCTATATTCTCTCTCTTTATCTCCTTCATTCCTTTTTTTTTTTCCGTGTGGAATTTTCTGTTTGTGAAGAATGTTGATCAAGATGAAAAAACAGAGAAATAACCGGCGAGACTTGCGTTCTCTGCGTGTTTGACGTTTTAATTACCCCAAAACAACAGAGAGACCAGACCCCCTTTTTCTCTTGAGAGAAACAAATGGGTTGTTATTTTTGATATTGTTGAATGAATGTATGTTTGGTTGTTTTTAATTCTGCTAATTTCTTCTTCAGACGAGTCAATTTTGAGAGATGGGTTGTTTTCAATTTTTAATGTTTTACTTTGGGGGACGTTGAAATGTTCAAAGTTTTCTCCTTTTTGTCAACAAACATTAAATATAGCATTCTTGATTGAGCAAGTTTCGGAAGAAATGGCATCTTCTCAGGTAGAAATTGCCTCTTCTTCTTCATTTGGTCATGTACTTAGAGATCGTAACAGGCGTGATCGATGTACTCATAGGGATTCCAATGTTTTCCAGAAGAATCTAAAAGATTTGGTCCATACACATATCCATTCTTGTATTTCTTCAAGTCAACCCACAAATACTAATACGAATACTCATTCTTCTGATGCCAATGAAAATTCCCGGCAACACCGACATGTTGATTATGCAGATTTATGGGTTCATAAACCGCAATGGGACAACAATGAGAACACTCCTACAACCGTTGATAAATGGGATAGAGCTACTAGAGAAATGGTGATTTCTTCAAGGCCAACAAAACAGAAAGGAGAAGCGCTTGAAACTACCACCGTCGTCGAAGTTCCTAATTCAGGCGGTGTTTCTACTCTTGTCCGACGGTGGAGGGATTTTGAAACGGTGTCTAAGACCGTGAATTCAAATTCGAATCCGAGCAGCGCTAAAAGCAATTGTGAAAATGCTGCATTTGCGGACTCAAATGTATCTCAGAGAGGAGATGATACATGTGATGAATCTTCAGTCGATGGACGATTTGAAACTCCGGCTGCAAGCGTGAATGGCGAATCGGCTGGGGATTGGGAACAGGTGTATAAAACTGCTATGAATGATATTCAGGGTTGTAAAAATTCAGATACTAATAAAGAAAGGGAAAAGCTTAGAGTTGCTGATATTATTAAGAAATTGGCAAGTAGTAATGGTGAAGAGAATCATGAGAATGAAAACAATTGTACTAATGCTGCTCCTCTTGCCACTGGTGAATGTTTGCCTCGTATTAAAACATCATTTGATCATTCAGAGCAACAACTACAACAAAGGAATTTTTTCCCCGTTCTGCATTCACCTCGAATCATCAGAGGTCGAAAGGCATTAAGCGATTTGCTATTGCAAATGGAGCGTGACAGACTCAGGGAACTTGACACTCTTAGGGAACGAAAGGCTGTTTCCAAGTTCCAACAAAGAGGTCGTATTCAGGTTTGCATTTTGCTCTCTAATCGTTTATAATGATGAATTTGATTTAAAGGATCATTGTACCATTTGCTGATTGATCTTCATAATCCAATTTCCTAACACAGGCTTTGCTTAAAGTTAGATTCCTGCGTCGTGTCACAGACACCAGAGATAATCGATCAACCAATGGCACATCATCCGAATCAAATAGAGTGTCTAGCTCTGCAATCATGCATATCAGGTAAACGCCATGTCTCTATTGATTCCATATATACATTGCAAAAAGAATAATCTGCAATTACCTTATGGAGAATATTGTTGATCATCAAGATGTGAGTATTCAACTGCTTAAAATATGAAAAAATTGGAGCAAGAATGCTGTTATCATATGCTCAATCCGAAGTAGGCTTTGAATAACATGACGAAAGAATGAATCTTTTAACATTTCTATTTGTTTGACATGCTAAGGCAAATAAGATTATGGTGTGTTAACACAGTCGGGGGGGAAAATCTTATCATTGGAACCTATTGATGTTGTAGACAAAATGTTCCATCTCTTAGCTTCCATTTATTCAATATTTTGCTTTATCTGAATATATCAGAATGAGCTCAGCGTAAAATACTTTTTGGATTGTATAAGAACATAACAATTGAAGTTGATGATTACATGTTAACGGGGTAGTAGTAGGTCCAACAGAAAGTATCACAAGTCTCGACTTTCCCTTCAAATCAGGGCAATTTTCCTTAGAAGTTGAGTGGTTCAAAAGAAATCAATTATCCATTTGGTTCTACCTTATTGGAACCAAACTTCTGATCTTTCAACCTTATGGAATTTGACGTTATGGAATTTACATAATTTGGATAGTATTTCATTTCAGGGAAAAGTTCAATACAGGAAGTCAAAATGGTGTATCTGACTCAAGAAGCCTCTCAAGAGAAGCAGCAGAGAACACCCAGGAAAACCGGAATTCCACACCAAATCAGCAAAGAGTACAGAACTGTGGTAAGGAGAACAAAGGTAATAATGCTGTAAAAGTTGGAAGTGAATTAGCATCCCACAAGCAAAGAGAAGGGAACCAGAAGCAGGAGATTATCAGAGAGAGTGCTGCAATGCAGCCTGGTGTAGCTGACTCAAGAAGCAATAGCAGTCCTAAATCCGAAATTGCTTCTACATCTACACGAGAGGATCATCCTGAGCCGATTGACCCAATGACTCTCTGCATAAATGTGATAGATAGCAATACACAAATTGGAAAAGTTTTTCCATCCAATCAACTGCAAGAAGAGAATCCCCATGGGGAAGTCAATAAGAAAATAAGTCCCCGAATGATGACAACAAATGTAAAAGCTACTAACTCATCAAATTCCCAGAAAGAAATGTCAATTCATATCCGACATTCTGACAGTTCTTGTAGTCCGAAACATAATGAGGTAGACTGTAGTCCTCAAGCAGTTAGCCCCAGTTTACTACATTGTACTTCACAACTGCACAGCTCAGATATTCCCCATGACCAAGCTAGCTGGGAAAATGCAAGCTGTCAAGCTAACCATGACAAGTCGCTGGAATTTTTAGAGACATCAAGATCTCCTAAGGATAGTGAACAAAGTGTCCATAGAGAAGAACACGATGCAAATAAACTGCAGCATGCAGGAACTAGTAATGAGTGGTCTAGTGAGAGCACCAAACCTCAAAGTGACTGTGAAGAGGAAGCTACCAACCAAAATCTAGTGGACAGTGATTGTGGCTGGGTAAGTGATTATTCGCACACGCCAAGTGGATGGGATGAACTACAGTCTAACTACCAGCAGCAATCAGAATCCAACCAAGACTGGATAAATGATGTTTCTCGTCCACGTGAAGAGTGGGAAGGTCTTAGACAAGAAAGATACCAAGAGATGCTTGATCCCTTCCTAGAGAATCATGATATTCGCCAACTTCTTAACAGGTAATTGCAAATTCCTTGCATCTGATCTGAGACTTATCATATATATATTTATTCTTGTCGTTATACAATAGTTGGATTTAAGTTTATTTGGGTATTTATGTACGATCAGTACGATCCAAAGACAGTTTCCCTGCCTGCATTAATTAAGCATAAAATAATCAAGGGAGAATCAATAACAAACCACTAGAATGAGAATCTGATTTTTACAAAGAGTATCAGATAGAAACCATTGTTACAATACAAAGGTGCCATAGACATAGACAAAGTTAATAAGAATGAAGGCGCTGACAAAAGTGATTCTACCTCAGAATATAATTTTCACTTAGTGTATGGATCATTTCTGTACTTGTGCGTGCTGGTTTGGAGATCATCTCTGAGACCTTACTGACTTTAACGTGTTAAAGAATGTGAAACGGATTTTGATCGAGCTGGGATACGTGTAAAAGAACTTTTTGCAATTTGGAAAAGGAAGTCATTGTTCCCTGCTTGCCAAGGGAAAGTGATAATTGAAAATAGAGTCTTTGTATCTCCTTTTGCTGTCGTAAGATATTAATTACTCAGCTTTTGTAGTATAAGCATAGTTAATGATTTGCACTTGCTTTTGTCTTTCATAAATGTGCAGAAAAAGTGTTTCAATCTTTCTCAACAGTGGTTTGAGAGACAAAATAGATCAACTAATGGCGTATCGCTCACAAGAACTACCTAATGCAAGGAGCGGCCAGCTTGAGAAAAAAGTAGGGGCACGTATGACTAAAGAATGGGGCAAGGAAGAGGAAGTGATATCACATATAGAAACACGAGCAGCCAGGGTTGATGATGATGAGGAAGAAGCATACTCGGGTTATGAGGATGACTTTGAAGATGATAATAATCCAATTAGACAACAATACCTCAAACCTGAGGAATTAGTTGATCAGAACAAAGCTTCACACACTTTACAGTCGTGGAGAAATAATCAGGACACTTTACCATCATGGAGTAATGATCAAGACAGGGGTGTCAGTGACGACTCCTATCACCTTCCCTCTAATTCTTTACCACAGCCTGAATTATCCAACATTTACTCTCATCACAATCAACAAAGCTCCTCCTCCTCCACTAGACACCCTTCAATCGTAAGTTTTCTCTTTTTTCTTTTTCTTGCAATGACTTGCCAGATATTCCTGAGTTTGAGACTAGTCATAACGACATGGCATTAACAGGAAATGGAACTGATATATGAATTGCGAGGACACATGGAGCAACTCCACCAAGAGATTTTTGAAATACGAAGATCAATAAACAGTTGCATGAACATGCAAATGAATTTACAACATTCCATTAAGGATGAGGTTGCAGCTGCAATAATTCAGTCAGGTGTGTTGGTTGACTAAAATCTGAATATAAGATACTTACTATCATCTATCATAAAACTATGATTTTTCTGTGTGTCTTTTCCAACTTCATAAAACCCTTTGTAACCTGTAAGAAAAACTTGATAGGTGAAATACCCAAAGGTGAAGTCGTTTCACTTCTTATATTCTTTGCCTTATTGAATACTTTTCCTCGGGGGATAAGCTTACCTTATTGAACTATTTGTTGAACCTCACAATCTTACAAGTTCCAAGATTGGGCTTCACTTATGAGCTTCATCTACATGTGATCTTTTTTTTCCGTCTATTTCAATTTCGTTTATTTAGAGAGAGTGTGAGCGCAATTTTGTAATGCAGGTCCAGTGATTGGGAGTAACTCGGATAAGAAGGGTGCAAACATAGCAAATTGCTGTATTTGTTATGAGCAGCAAGTTGATTCTCTCCTTTACAGGTACTTGGCATTGATTGTAGCAAGAAGTATCACTTGGGCAACTTAAAAGTTCGTTAGAAATAAGTAATATTAATCTTGTAGGAACATCTGTCCTTAATTTTCAGGTGTGGGCATATGTGCACCTGTTTCAGGTGTGCCCATGAATTGCTTTGGGGCACCGGAAAATGTCCGATATGTGAAACCCCCATTATAGATGTTGTCCGTGCATATATACACTCATGACGTACAGGTTAACCGGAGTTTGTTCTGCTGATGTCTAACTTTTTGCCCAATGAGAGATGAGCCGAAAGATGATTTTTCATTTTCTTTTCCTTCTTTTTTTTGGTTTTAATTGAATCTTGTGAGCCATGGAACTGTTTTATGGCTAATTTATTTGTCTATAACAGGTTTAGATTTAGTGGATGAATGCTCACTCTCCCCTGGTTTTCACTAACCATCTTTTGTATACAATAGGAGAAAAGAAAGCAAAGTTCTTTCTATGACATTAGAAATTGTATATTTTCAAACTCTTTGTAACAACAATTCAAATGAAAATTGGAAGAGTTCCTTACATGTAAAGAAGCTAAAAGCAGCTTAGCATTATTTTCTTAGTTACCTAAGTAGTGAGCCTTTTAATTTCTCAAAGAAAAAGAAATGGGACTACGATTTCGGTCGTCGATGCATGTTAACTCAACTACACTATCATCAGATTTGAAAAGAGTAATGTCATTTCCATTGAGACCAAATATAGAAGTTAGAAGGTTGGTTGATTTAACCATCAAGCTTACAATTTTAGTCCCCTCATAGTAATTCAGACCAGCAAAAAGATATGAGATCTAGCTGAGACAGATAGACAAGCAACTGAAGTGATTCATCATGTAGGCTTAAAATTCAAAAATACATGACTAAGGCAACAAAGCAAAGGAAAGACACATACTCTAATTCCATATAAGTTGCCGTACTTATATAAGAAAATATATATCGACTCTTCACATTTAAGGAGATGGTGATATTGGACGTTCAAGTCAATGTCCCAATCTTCATCTTCCACCAGCGTTGGTATTGTTTCAAACTTCCTTATCATACATCAATCACAACCTGTTACTTGAATCATCATTCAACCTGCCAAATAAAGAAACCAATTCAGGTACTCTTGATTGCATCCCCTAATTATATAATTTATGTTTATCTTTGGGAAGTGGGGCACGTGTCACATATTATATATCACCCGTGTCGGATCCTCCAAAAATGCACTACTTTTGAAGGATCCGATACGCACCCGATGACACTTTTGAAGAGTCTGAACAACATAGAGTTCACCTACATATTAACATTCCTGCTGGCCTTTGAAGCTTCAGGGGTAGAAGTTAGGATTCTAAAGTGTGAGATTTTGGAGAGTGATAACCATGTCATTAGTAGAATTACAAACTTAAAAGTGATGAACGAAGGTTAACTTGCGAACTGCATAAGTTCAAAGGCTCAAAATTTCCAGTACCCTATCACAAGGAGCTTGTTCTCCTTGCATGTGTTAACAATCACCCAACTTTAGCAAAAACTTGGACAGCTTGATAAAGCAATGAAAAAAGGGAACATTATGAAACCGAAGACAAACAAGTTAACCCATTCACTGAAAGGAAATAGTGAAAAATTCTTTGGCTTGCTGCTGATGATGCTGGAAAGTAGCAACAAAAAGTGGAGACTTGCTCTCATCGTTGGAGGATCATATCATATCAGAGAGCAGAGTCTTCAAGTTGTAAGAGGGCAACAGCAGAGAAACTAGGGCTAAGGATTTCTTTACTCTGTTGATCATGAATTGAAAGTTGAAAGTGAAAGAAAAACCAAAGTTTGTAAGTACAAATTTTGTATAAAATAAAATGTATAATAGTATTTTAAATTAAAATAATATTAGTTAGGTATTTGGTTTAAACTGAATATTGATAAGAACCAAGTACTGAACCATGTAACCTAACAATTTAAATGAAAAACTGAATGAAGAACCGATATTTCCAATTTTTGTTGGTTTAGGTACGGAAAAAGTTTGTCTAGGTTTGATTTTGAGCAGCCCTAATTCCAATCTATAAGGAAGTATTCTTCTAAATAAACTTTATTTTTTTTGACAAAACATTGTTCTAAACATGTAGGTATTCCTATTTCTACAAGGCTAACATGTACCTACATATCAAAACCAAATGTTCAAGTATGTAGGTGGAATATAGCAGGTCGAGAATCAGTTGTGCGAGAGCTCTAGCAAGAAACAGATGGTATTATACTTTACATATAAAGGAAATGCACATTTTAAATCTAACGTATCGAATAACTTTATTTTTTACATTAGGCATTGTTCTAAACATGTAGGTATTCCTATTTCTACAAGGCTAACATGTACCTACGTATCAAAACCAAATGTTCAAGTATGTAGGTGGAGTATAGCAGGTCGAGAATCAGTTGTGCGAGAGCTCTAGCAAGAAAACAGATGGTATTATACTTTACATATAAAGGAAGTGCACATTTTAAATCTAACGTATCCAATTTGTAGACACTCACAGTAAAGCAAGATCCACTTCTATGGCATCGTGAAAGAGAGAACTGGCAGAAAATCCATCATTTCCCTTGAGCCGCCATCCTCTTGCGTATTTCAAATGCTGTATTGAATATCCCAAGGGTTGGTTGGTTGCATACATAGCACTTCTTATTCTTTGCATGGTGCTGTTAACCACAACCACCAAAAAGAAAAAAAGATTCTTGAAATCCACATGCAAAGTATAAATAGAAGTTATAAAAGTCATATCTCTGTGCCCTAGGTGACAGTAGCTCAAACTGTTTTCAATAGTCTATACTGGTTGACAAAAGTCCAAACCAATAGAAGAGGCAGCTTTTACTTGAGGAAAAGGGTAAATTGAAATACTTGAAACTCTTGCCTATTTCAACGGGTAATTTCATTATAAATGAGTGACAACAGAAAAAGGCACCAAGAAAGTCTTTTACAACCATCTCTCTTTCACTCTGTTGCCATTCCTTATTTAGGTGGTTGAGATTTGGAGAAGGTGGGGGAATAAACTATGTCATCTCAAATAAGGAAAAATATTTTTTAAAAAGAGAAATGGAGAAGACATAGAAAAGTGGACTTTGTTCGCCAGACCCCGTGACATGATCAAGCAAAAAGAGTAAAAGGTAACTGAAATTACCTTTAATGCACAGTGCTCACAGAAGTAGTGTTTGCATTTGGTCATAACAGGATCAACAAAAGGCTCTCTGCAGATAAAACAAGCAAATGGTAATGCATCGTCATCGTCATCTTCATCACTCTTCTCTGCATCCTCATCGTCTTCATTGAGCATTCCCAGAGCCAATTTTCTTTTCCTCTCTTTCTCAGCTTCATCCCACTCCCTTTCCATCTGCCACCCAGACTTATAATCTCCACGGTCATGCATAAATTTGCAGGAGTCCCCATATCCACAATATCCAGTCTCTTTATAGTCCTTACAGATATCTGGTTGATAGTCAAACCTTGCTGAAACTCTGATGTGAGCAGAAGCCCTGAGAGGACCATGCGCTCCACCAGCTTTCTCACTAGAAATCGTATGTTCTCTTCTCAAACCAGCTTTGTAATCAGTATATTGATTCATACCTTTATACAATTTCTCATCACCACCTGTCTTGCTTTTTCCCTTTAAAGCCTCCTCTGCCTGCTTCAGAGCTCTTTCTCGAATGGCCCGGGCATCTCTAGAGAACTCAGTCTCAGTTTCTAAAGTAGCTGTTGCTCTACTATCATTTTGAACTTGAATTTCCTTTGAGGACTCGAAATGAAAACGAGCCGCTTTTGAATCCACATTGGAGTCAGTATCCTTGTTGGACTTTGAAGGTCCAGTTGAGAAGTGCAGCTTATTATTCGCAACCGCTGGCTTTTTCTTGGTATATATGACTGAACTATCTCCTTCTGCATCTTCATTCTCTCCCTCTTCAACTGTAGGACGCTTTCTGATATTTTTTCCCCTGGATGGTTTTTTGAAAAAATTGCATACTGCAATAGAGGAAAGTACACAAAAACATATTAAGCAAAAGAAGCCACAGTAAATTGACAAAAGAAGGCAAAAGCGAGCTAGATGAGAAAAGAAACTAAGGATTAATATTTGCTAGCGTAGAATACATAATAATATATGCAAACCCGGGGTACTAACAAAAACAGTACTGATGAGAACATCCGTACAGTCATCTTCAGTGCCAAAGTCGAGATAATCATATATGGACTAGAACTAAACCTCTGAACAGTTTATGTTAATACTTACTATGGGGGTAACATCAGCTAGTCAAATTACAGTGCATTATCAGATTATACACTAACCATTCAGAAGATTTAATTCTAATACGCTGCACAGTGGTAGCTGCAGCTTCTTAGAATCTGATAATGGTGATGTAGAATCAGATTACAGTGACTTATCATCGATGTAATATGATATGTAATGAAAATTAGTTACACATATTTCTACTTTTGTCCCAAAACTATGGTACGATATTTATTAGCTCTATATTCTAAATCAACTTGAGATGAGATCCCAAATGACAGGACGCCAGTAACCACAAATAAATTGAGTAGAGTTGTTTCCAGTTGAGAAGGAGGAGGAGGTCTCTTACCAGGAGCTGTTGGCAGCTGTTCAGCTTCAGCTTTGGCAGCGTTAGAATCAGATGCTGGAGTATTTGAATTCTCCATCTAGCAATAAAAAGCATTGGACAGAGAACAAAGTAAAGGTTTCAGTATAAGCAGAGACAAAGAGAATCAGTTTATGGAGGAGCTGGATGGACAGAAAATGAGGAAAAAGGGAACTTGCAACTCAGATTTTACTTTGAGAAAGAGACGAGTATTTCACCACAGTCGGTCAAAGAGAGGCTTCAGAATTTAGAGGTTCCAGGTGCCACACTGCTTTGAACATAAAAATGTTATCATTAACATGTCCAGATATAGTATACATATGGTCAATTATCCAATACTTTGGGCTCTGGTTCAGTTTATCCGTCTTTTCAGTTTATAAAGACAAATCAATCGTGCTAAAAAATGCTAAAAATGGCAAAAACCTAAAGCAAATAAACTTACAATAATACTGCTGACAGAAAAATAAAAAACATCTCCATTTACAAATTGAGAAATTCACCACAAAAATTACAACCAGTTTGATCCTATTTAGCAATTTATGAACTCTGCATATAAATTAGACGCATTTACATCAATACATTGACTAATTCTCATTTTTTTGAGTAAGAGAGGTAAACAGAAGATTATCAAGGACAAACAAATAATGTTCTTTCAATCATATTTTGAACCTCGATTTTTCTTCTTCTTTTCCAACTCCTAAAAATGAACCTTTGTCAATTAGATTCAATGACCAACACCGAAAAGCCCTAAACGAAATATGGAGAACAAAAAGAAACAAATAAATAGAAGAAGATAAACCAGAGCAGTTTTAAGAAAAGAGCAAGTAAATCACTCCATAACCGGCAAAACAGTTCAAACAAAGCAATTCTTTCAATCCAGCAAAATCAAATGCAGAAAGATTAGCTAACAGAAATAGTGAGAGATACATACCAATAAAAGAGCAGACGGTATAATCGAGAGTTCGAGATCGAAGACAACCAAACACCGCAGGCAGGAAACTTCACGGCGACAAGAGAGGCGGATTTGCCGCAGGCGGTGGCGAACCGGTGGCGGGAGGGTTTTTTTCTTTCGACCTTTACGACGGGAGAGAGATTGGGAAGAAAAACAGTAAATTAAAACAGGGAAAATTGCAAATGGCCCCTTAAGTATATGCGTAGAGCTACTTTGGTCCTTCATATATTGACTTGTACACAAAAGGTCCTTAAAGTTTAACAAAAGTAGACGAGAATTTTTCATGTCACTTTGTTGGTTATTAAATTAATATCGGCGGAATCATGAAATATTATTATTTTATAGAGATATTATTCAATCAATATATTAACATTCATTAATTAAAAAGTATTTTGAGATTCATGTTCAGAAATTTAGAGTTTAGAAGAAATTGACGTTGGAACTAGTTACGCATAAGAATACATTTATCACATTTTGAACGCTTCGCAATTTTATGGTGTAGTTTGAAAAGACAACGTAGAAGCCTTAGGATGCAATAAGAAAAGTTAGAGATGACCTTCAACTAAATTTAAAACATAATAAAAAATAAAAATAATAGAATAATATTTCATTAAACTATCTTACATATATTAGTAATTTTAAAAATTATTAACTTATAATATTAATGGGTCCATATATTTATATAGAGGTCTTCTAAAATATATTTCTAATTATTTTATCAGAATGAGTAATTTTTTCTATTGATTCAAATCGGGACCGAAAGAAAAAATTATTTTAGAGAGATTATTAATATATCAATTATTAATTTAGTGAGATTTTACTGGATATGTTAAAGCATAATAAGAAGGATATATTAAACTCAAAACTAAATAAAAATATATTTAAATCATTTTTAATAATACAAGATATACCTATTACCCCTTTCTGTTCAATAAATTTGCATTCTAGGGTTATTGGAAACATGATTAGGATAAAGGGATTGGGGAGATAAAATTAGGGGTGTGCATTCGGTTTTTCGGTTCGATTTTATACTATTCGGTTTGGATTTTTGGTTTTTGATTTTGAAGAAGTGTAACCCAATCCAAACTAAAATAAATTCGGTTTGGTTTGGTTTTTCTCTTTTTGGTTTGGGTTTTTTTGATTTGGTTAGTCGGTTATTTCAATAATTAGAAATATAACAAAATTATTTGCAATTTAATATATATATA
>NC_028638.1:49606221-49659830 GCF_001406875.1 Solanum pennellii
TATATATATATATATATATATTAAGTTGGAGTTAACCACTTTTGTCCCTTTTTAGTTATTTTCATTATGATTTAGTTTATTTTCTTATGTTTGAACATCTATGATTGATATACTTTTAAGTATTGTGTTATATATATATATATATATATAATATGATTAAGTTTTTTTGGTTTTTCGATTTTAATTTTTTAAAATCAAAATCAAATCAAAAAATCAAACAAAGTAAATTATAAATCCAAAATCAAATCAAAAATTCAAAATACCAATCCAAATTAAAATTTGATTTGATTTGATTTGGTTTTTCGTTTTAATCCAAATAGTTCACACCCCTAGATAAAACTATTACGATCCCTAACCAAGAGTAAATAAATTTTTAAATTTGTTATGTTTTAAAAATGATTTTTACTTTAAATAATTTGCTTGAAATTAAAGTGTCAATAAAAATAGTAATAATGGATCTTATTTGTTTATATATGTTTATTGCTATAGTTGAGGCTATATTGGAGAGTTTTTGGCTAAAATCTCCCCTCAATTATGACTCAAATTTAATGTACATTCTTATATTATCTAAGTGAGCAAAAAACATTCCTATACTATCAAAAAATAACAAGAATCACCCTTCAAGCTATTTTTGTTAAGTAACTAATTGAACCAATAAAAATAATTTTTTTTTAATTTGTTGGTCATGTATTAGCTACATCGAGAAGATCAATGTTACCTAAAAAGAATAAGGATATAGATAGAAAATGAATATTTTATTCTCATAATCTAAATTTTGTATGTTGTTAGTTTTTTTTATTTTTTTTTTGCATCAAGTAAATTGACTTGCAATAATACATAAGTTTTGAAATACTTATACAGTAGGATTCGATGGTTTGAAAGATTATGAGGAAAAAGTCAATTTTAAAATATTATGTGCAGCTATTTAGAGATTCTCTTTACTAAGAAATATATATAGTACGTATATACTATATAGACAATGCAATTCACATTTTATACAATATATAAAAATATTCGTAATTTAGTGAAATTACGTAGGCTTTTTGTTGTGAAAATTAAATAAAAATTACATTATTTGAAAATTTTAAAGTTGGAGTTGTATTTAGACATATTTTTTACAAAGAATATTCAGAATTTGAAATATTTTGTCTGTATATGATTTAAATTCCCAATTTCTAAAAGATAAAAAGATAATCCAACTTGACTAACTTAATCCTGTGTATATTCATTCGACTTGAAACGTTTTTTGATGATGGCATGAGTTTCTTTAAAAAATAGACAAAAGAATGAATTTTGTAATTTTTTGAATAGTAAAAGGATATTTTTTGTTCACTTTTATAACAGAAGAATGTACTTTAGATTCACGTCATAGTTGAGAAATGATTTTAGCCAAAAACTCCTATATTGGACTTAAATAAAGGTCCAATAGGATGTCAAAACATGAGCTAATTTTACTAGCTCAAGGTCCAATACGTGGCATAATGGCACTAAATCAACCAAAATATCCAATAAAACTTATTAGCACAAAATAAAATAAGATTGATTTGTAAGTCAAACAAATCAACAAATTAAAGCAAATGAGATTAACGTTTTGTTGGAACGACTTCTCTCGAACAAACAAAAAAAAGTTAAATCAATCAACTAGTTTCTAAAATGTTAGAGTTAAATTAAATAATTAACTTGATTCATTGTTGATCACTTCAATTTTTATCGATTTTATTAAATTTTAATCTTCTTTTTTCGAGTATTGATAGATTATAAGTAATACTAGAAAGGCGAAGCAAAATCTGATTTTCTAGCTAGTAACTAAATAAAAATGGTTCCCTCGCACTATGGAAAGGTAATTTTTGTTGGAGAAAAAGACAAAATAAAAGTTATTAGAATTTAATAATTGAGGAGGGTTCGTTTTATGATTTTATCCTACTAATTATTGATGAAAGTGATGCTACAAGATTTGGGGTGCCCAAATATATATTTATGGGCACAGTATTTTGCTAAGGACAGATTCAGTGTGTTTGTTATCAGTTGGACACTTGATACGAAAGGTCCCTTTCCTTGCTCTAATTTTATTTTATACATCTTCTGCACAAAACCCAGCACCATACATGTCTATCCTTGAAGATCGATGGCACATTGTCGCGTAGCTAGGCAGAGTTAGAAGCTTATGTACGAATTCAATAGTTACTTTTCACTCAAATTTTGTGTTCATATTTATAAAAATCTCAAAATTCAATATTATTACTAAATTCAAAACTCAGAAAGTTTGAATTAAACCTCTGAGACTCACGGAGAGAGTATGCATGAGTCTTATTAGTAGGGATAATTGTATAGAATGACAAACTAATAATGTAAAATAAATACAGTAGCTACTGTTTGATTTATTTGTGTTGCATAGCGAATTGTTTGTCAGTCGCCTCTCTCCCTCATATTCTCGTTCGCCACTCTCTCTCTCTCTCTCTATCGCTCGTCTCTCTCGCTTTATACAATAGAAATGTATAAATTGTGTTTCTGTTTGTATAAAGCGAGAGAAAATTGTATATACATATGCAAATACATATATCTCCGTCCTATACACATATAATTATACAATACAAATATTTCCCTGCCCAAGCCTCTTTTGCCTTTCTCTCTTTCTCGTTTTATACAAATTCAAACTGTATATAATTTCTCTCTTTCTCGTTATGTACAATTCGATTCAATTGTATATTCCCTGCCCAAGCCTATTTTGTCTTTCTCTCTTTCTCGTTTTATACAAATTCAAATTGTATATAATCGCCCTATACACTTATAATTATACAATACAAATATTTCCCTGCCCTAGTCTCTTTTGTCTTTCTCTCTTTCTCGTTTTATACAATTCAAATTGTATATAATATCTCTCTTTCTCGTTTTTATACAATTCGATTCAATTGTATATTCCTTTCCCAATTGTATAGCGAAATAGACATAACTTTCAGTTCTATATATATAGCGAATTATACATATTTATATTTATTATGAAGCATAATTATATAAATTTTGCTATAACATATAAATTTAAATTTTGTAATTTGCTATGTATGAAAGTCGCTCATATTAGTATTCATTAAGGCCCACAACATCAATTGTCTTTAATGTACTAACTGATTTTGCCCTTGGGCCTATGCCTTCTACAATGAATTAAGACCGATTTATAGGAAGCTACGTACATTTATGTAATCTTCTTTTCGTCCTTTTTATTTCCCCCTGTATTTTGTTTATGTCTTGAGGTAGTGGGAACACTATTTCATGTGTAGCTTTTAAGACAAAAAGAGGTCTCAACACCACTTTTATTAATATAACATTAAGGATTGTGGGGGATATAAGTATAAATATAACTAATTTAATACAAATTCTAACATGAAAGAGGACCGCCCATAACGTGCTAAATAATATCAGTCTTCATTAAATTGGGTAATGGGATTTTATAACTAGATTAACTTCCCCTCATCTAGCAAACTATTTACTATTTTTTTAAAATTAAAAAAATAAAGGTTATGTGAATCAAAATTTAGCTAACAGTTTTCCTCGTTAATTAAAAGTATGAGGAATTGAGTTTTCTTGGAAAATAAAAATAAATTCTTAATAAAAACACTTCCACTTCAAGCAAAATCAAATTAGTTAAATTAGTAAATCTCAAATATTATCAGAAATTTTATCATATCGATAGATAGAATGTACATCGAGCTGAGCTAGATAGTGCGATTCACCTTGCCTTTGCGACGTGTTGGCATTGGGTTGCCCAATACTAGGGTCATGTTGCATGTGATATGATGGCTTTAGTGAACTAATTTTATCCAAAATGGTGAGTGTGATTTGTCTCGAAAAATCTCTAAGTTGGTCACATGGGTAGGGCTAAAATTACTTTTTTTTAACATACAATTGGACCTCATCAAAGACCATAGCATATTTGACCGTAACACAAATTAAGATAATTCAAAGGCAAGGACAAATCAATAATAATGTTAAATTGGGCCACGATGGTGTGTCTTTTGCAAATTAAATGTACATGGTGCCTAAAGGACAATGCTCACTAGCCTTATCTTAGGTTGCTGGGCTAATTCATAAAAGTGTCATCATTAGAGGAGCAGTAGTTAGAAAAGATATATTTATTCCTAATAATTGTAATTTATAGAAATGGTTGAAAGACATGCATACACGTGTACATAACTAGTGTCATAAATACGAGCACAGTAAATTTAAAGAAAATTGTGATTAACACTCTAATTATATAAATCAAAATTTTGTAGAATTCAATTTTTTGATTGTATAAATACTTAATTTTTATATGTTTATCTTAGCTATTTGTATATGATTTATGAAAAAAATCACAATAAAATACCTTATTTAATATAGGCAGACGAAATAAATAAATAGAGTTCTAAAAATTCTTAAATGTATAAATATATAATTTATATATTTTTACCCTAGTTATATGTTCGCAAGCAAAATATAGAAAAAGACAAGCAAAAATACACCAATTCACGCGAAATATACAAATCAATGCCTCCATATCAGTTTGAACCATATCTACAAAGCACAATTATCATAAATAATAATAGCTATAAAAACTTTTGATGAAATATCAAATAATGAATTGTCCATTGCTAAAAAGAATTTTGAGAAAAGAACAAATCATAAAACATTTAGCTGTGTATCGGAATAAAATGTCTAGGCGAACGAACATGCGGGTTTCATATATACTTCTAAATTATAATAATATTGTACTCTCCATCGTACTTACACAATGATATGAGTTAAGGCAATTATTAATTCCTCTTTCAAATAATTTAAGGATAACTTTTTTTTCTCTCTATTTATGGAGAAAAAGAAAATAAGACAAATATAAAAGAAAATTCCTACTGCTAGAGCCTTACATGTGCATATATATATATATATATATATATGACAACTTTGACATTTTCCTAATTATATGACCACTTCTTTTTTCTGCCAGATCATGCGTCTTTAAACTTTGAGAGTACATTTACTAATAATAATTTCATTTTATTTTGTTTATCTACTTTCTAATCCATTTTTAAAATATCAATTATTTTTTTAGCAATCTCAAAGGGTATTATTTGACGTATTTTCAGTCTTGTGTTTTTTTGGAAATTTAGGATAATCAGCATTTGATACAACTACTGACCCAACTTTTGTCCTTCAGGTGAGCAATCTGTACACACTGGGTAATTTAAAGATCACAAATTAATCCCTGTTCATTATGAGACCTTGTATTTTTAATTTAACATCACAAATTTAAAAGATATTTTTATGTTATTTTTAAATTATATTGACGTAAAAAATAAATTAAAACAAAAAGAGTACAACTTATGGAGTCATTTACCGAATGACGGAGAAAGCAGTGGCGTAGCCACTTAGTGTCAAGGGTGGACACCTTTCATCGGAAAAAAAAATAGCATATATACAAATAAAATGGTATACGAAATGATTAAATAATCTATTTTGGACACTCTTAACATAACAAGTTGCTGTTTTTGAACACTATTTAAAAAAAATCTGATTCCGCCACTAGGAGAAAGATACCCAACTAAAAGATAATATAGTAGCATAGGACAATTTTAGACAATTTTGAAAAAATTACAAGTTGAAATGTTGCAAGTCATAAAACCTCAATGTAACATAGGAAATATGGACCAAAAAAATGGACCATTGGAGGATGTTGTCATGATAGTATATATGGTCCAACAATGTTAGAAGGATACAATAATGTGATACTTTATGAGAATGATTGATCATAGTAAAAACTTTTTACATTTTGACTACTTGTTAATAATTATATGTTATTTTTGGACAAATCATGATATATATAATTTACTCTGTATCGTTCTAATTCTATAGAATATCCCCTAATGAAATTGGCTGTGAGGAAAATGTACATGTATATATCATTGGTTGGCCGTTTTCCTAATAGGAAAAGAATATAGAAAAGAATTTACGAGGAAGCTAGATACATATAATTGTATGTTAATTTCTTAATAAATATATGAACAATTAGATAAGATATCATCTACCAAATAAAAAATATCATGTGTTAATGTCTTTGAACTATAGTTGCCTTGATCATCATTATTGATTAGATGCAATTATATATGTGGGACTTGCACATGGCTTGTTTCGTTTTTTCCTTGAAATCTAATGTGATTACCATCCACTAATCAGTGTTTTAGGTGATTGACATTAACTAGCTGCCTTTATTTCATTGGGGAGATAAATTAAATACTAATTAAAACGCTAATTAATTACTTCTACTTTTAATTCTTACCTCTTCAAACATGCTTAGAGCCAACATTAATTAAATTTGGTTTTTGTTTTCTTAGGCTTTGGTCCTTGTTATTTGTATTTTAAAACTTCTTTACTCACATTAACAAAATTAATTAATTCCATCATTATAAAAATTATTTGTCCAAGTTACCAGCATTAGATTTGCTTGCAATTTAAGGGAAAAAAATTCATAGAGAAATGGAAAGGTACTAGTGATAGGAACAAGGCACCAAAAAATGGATCACTCTTGCAGTTAAATCATTTTTGATATCTACAAAATATATTATTTTCATGTACTAACATTTACTGTTCCCAAGAAATATATACATTTCTTATTTATTGATTTCAACTTCAGACTTGCATAGTGGACTTTGATGCTGGAAGTGTGAATACGTATATATAACCTAATATTGATAATAATACTTATTATTTAAAAAATAAAAGAATATTGAATCATTTAATTACACTTGCATACCAAACGTGACTCGAGAAGTAATATTATAATTATGGCAAACAAATATTAACACATGTAATTACTATCATAATTAGAGTAATATTATAATTATGGCAAACAAATGTTAACACATGTAATTACTATCATAATTAGAGCTGCTAATTGAACTGATCGAATGGATAATAAATTTTAAGTTATCGATTGGTTCACTTTGGACTAAGAATTCATTGATGATTATCGAGCCATGTATTAATTCCACCATTTTATACTCTCTTATTTTATTTTTGCTCACCAATATATTGATCTCCCATTAAATAAAATAATTTTTCTAACCCTACTTAAGCTGGTAATTTAGTTAATTAAAAATCACAATGAAACACAAAAGAGAGTCTAAATTTTGAGAGTCCACACACATTAGTATTTACTCAATAAGTATACTTGCGATAAAAATGTAAGTAAGATAATTCTTAAGGGGTTAAGGATTATCTATTCCCGCACCGATAAACCATTAACTATAAAATTTTAATCCGTTTATCAAGAACCATTAATTTGATAATCCAATACGAATAAGTCAATTTTACAGTTGGCTTATCTATTGTAATTTGATTTTGAACCGCCCTAACCATAGTCCATAATTATTATGTAAACAAGTTATTTTGCACTATAATTTTCAAATAAAACCAATTCTCATCCGTCCAAATTTTTTGTGGACAAAATTAAATAATAATCATATTGATAGTCAACAAGAGAAAACACATATCTGATAGAATAATCGAGACGCGAAGGAACTAATTTTGACACCAACAACACCATAGGAATGATTATGCTTGCGTGCGTAGACTACGGACAAGGAGAATAAGATTCTTATATTCAAAAATAAGAGAATCTTTAAACCATGAGGAAATTACATAATCAGCTTCATCTTCAATACTTTAAAGCTGGCTCTGCTACTTGTTAAGGGGAAATGACACCCTGTTCCCTTAATCTTTCTCTTCGTTGGCACCACGCGTTTTAACGATTTCTATTATAAATCCAAAATTATATTCTTCTCTAACTGCCCAATCTCTAACTAATATTATTCTTTAATCCATGCCTTTTCACTTTTTAATATTTTTTTCATTAAAACTAATAACGACAGGTTTTTTAGAGGCTCTACATGAGATATCCTTGTCCTCAGGTGATCTCCTAAAAAGGTGCATTATTTAGATGAAATAATTTACTACTAATAGTAGAAGTGGTTATATCTTGAATTAAAATGTCAACTTTGACAAAAATGTGGTTAAACAAACCCCTTTTGGAGAGTTTAATAAAGCCAACAACTAAGTTAATTTTTACCAACTAAAATTGGTATGGTATGGAACAATAACAATCTTAAATAAGTTAACGTTGACTATATGAATTCTCACCGATCATATCTCTTGGTTTTTGTTGTAACCATCATTTCTAAATAACAGTAAAGTAAAATAACAATTTCAACTTGGTATGTTGAGGTATAAATTAAAGGGAAGAAAGAAAAGGAAAATACAAGCCAGCTCTAAAGGCAAGAGCAATGATTGGTCATTTTCTGGACCCTAAAACTTCACGCCCACTCCAGCTCGCTAGGAATTTTTCGAACTTGGCTGGGCTGCCTAAGAAAAAGAAAGGTCCCTGACTTGCTGGCACCACTTTAGTTCATTCAATACCCTTATCGTTGCCAAATCGTTCTGTACTTACTTTTTTCGAAGAAAAAAAAAGTTCAAATTTACCCCTCGACTTTTGACTACGGGTTAAACTGCAAAACTGAAGCTTTTTCCCTAACAACATGATATTATTAGACGAAACGTCTAGTTAAGGGCAAAAGTAGGCGATTATTAACATACAGTATAGTCCTAAAAATGCAGGGTAAGGATTGAGTCACTGTCATATCCTCGTGGTCACTTTAAACAGCAGAAAGTGCCAACCTCACAAGAAATGAAGTCTAATGTATGGCAGACTCCAACCTCTCCATGTTACAAATTTTCAATTTTCCCTTTATACCCCTGTCCCTACCCCCCACCCCACCCCATTGCTTTATTTTTCTCTATAAAACCCTCTCACATTCTTTCCCAAATTCTCTCATTTCTTAATCCTTAGCTTTGATCATCACCTACTCAACACAAAAGAAAAAAAAAAAGCCTCTCTCCCAAAAACAATTAAAGATGTGTAATTCCAAAACTAAACTGCAGAGCAGCGCACAAACTCTCTCACAAATTAATGGCCGCCCTGTTCTTCAACCACATAGCAATATAGTTCCTCTTTACGAACGCCGCAACTCGCTTAAAAAGACAACACACACTGCTGCACCTGTTACTGCAAATGGAAGTACTAAAGTCAAGACGAGTTCATCAACAACTCCACCGGTCTCACCTAAAATGAAGTCGCCAAGACTACCAGCTATTAAGAGAGGGAATAACATTGATCCTAATGGCTTGAGTTCAAGTGCTGAGAAAATTGTGACACCCAAAGGGACTGCTAATAAAGCCCCAATTCTGTTAAAGAAGCCTAAGAAAAGCAGCGGGGGCTTAGCCTCACCCTCTTCTGTGGAGAATTCTTCGTTGAAATATTCTTCTTCCTTGATAGTCGAGGCTCCGGGAAGCATAGCAGCAGCAAGAAGGGAACAAGTAGCAATTGCACAAGTGCAGAGGAAAATGAAAATTGCGCATTATGGAAGAACAAAATCAGCCAAGTATGAAGGAAAAGTATCTTCTCTTGACCCTTCCTTCGCCTCAGCAGTTATCCCTAATCCTAGAGAGGACAAAAGATGCAGCTTTATCACACCTAATTCAGGTAAAAAGCACCTCAATTCTACACTTAAAGGGCAATTAAGTACTATATTCTAACACAAGACACACAAATTACGGCTTTTCAATAAATAGGACTAAAGTTCTTGTTGTTTTCTTGTGTTTTCAGACCCACTATATATTGCATACCATGATGAAGAATGGGGAGTTCCAGTCCATGATGATAAGTAAGAATCGGTTTTTTCCCCTGTTTTTCTGCTTTCTGCATATTTATCAGGTTCGTTCTTGGACTAATTTCCTTGTTTTACCTACTCAGTCTGCTTTTTGAATTGCTGGTATTAACTGGTGCACAAGTTGGATCAGACTGGACTTCAGTTTTAAAGAAAAGGCAAGAATTCAGGTAGGTTTTGCTCTATTTTTAACTGATTCTTGATTAACATTTTCAAAAAAAAAAAACAGAGGCCCTAACCTGTATTATGCATTCTACTTTCCTCCAGGGATGCCTTTTCAGGATTTGATCCAGAAATTGTTTCGAAGTACAATGAAAAGAAGATAACTTCAACAAGTGTCGAATATGGTATAGAGCTTAGCCAAATCCGAGGAGCTGTCGACAACTCTACCAGAATTTTAGAGGTAATAATAATATAGTATGAACACTGTAAAGGATTTTAAGAACTGATTTAACTTTTCAACTGTCCATTCTTTTTCAATGTCTTTCAATAATTCCCAACATTTCTGTTAAGAATGACATTATGATACCCTAATTGGAAGCATAGATGGTAAAACAGGTTTTGAATTAATTAATCTTCCCACCGTGCATGGACCTAACAACTGTTAAGTAACACAATCACATGGGCCATATGGAATAAGTATTGCATAACTGGCCTTGACAAGTACAACCATAAAATAAGATTAGTCTAATTAAATAAATGTTTAGGCTTAAGAAATAGTAAACATATATATATTGTTACATTCCTATGATTCTTAAATAAAAATTTGGAAAGTGGGGATCATCCAAGTGTATGATTATTTTCTTGAATATATTACAGATTAAGAAGACATTTGGTTCGTTCGACAAGTATCTGTGGGGATTCGTGAACAACAAGCCCATTGCAACACAATACAAGGCATGCAACAAAATCCCAGTGAAGACTTCAAAATCAGAAACCATAAGTAAAGACATGGTCAAAAGAGGGTTCCGCTATGTCGGCCCCACCGTTATACACTCGTTCATGCAGGCAGCCGGACTCACCAACGACCACCTGATCGCCTGTCCACGACATCTCCAGTGTGTGGCATTGGCAACTCAACCTGCACCCCCTGCCCTATAATTTACCTTTTATCAACTACTCTACTAAGCCATAGTTTTAAGTTAGCAAACAAAAGTTGTTGAGGAAACCTAGTTGAGATTGTCTAACAATATTCTACCTTCTTTTTTTTTTTGGGGTGATGAATTTAGATGTTTTAAGTGATTTTATTTGATGATGTAAGATATTGAGTTGGTTAAATGTATAGAAAGTAGAAAGGAATAAAGTAAGGATGGTATAGATATGGGGGGACAGGAAGCATGTGCAGGGTGGGCAGGGGAATGCCAGTTGCATGTGCCATTTGATTTAATTTTGTGTGGGCACTGACCACCACCACCATCAGCAGCAAAAGCCATCACTGCACCACTATTTACTTGCACTTGCGTGCCTTTGAACAGTGACTTGTCTTTCAAGGATAAGATCATCAAGTACACAGAGGAGGAGCCTTTGTTTCCCCCAATTATAGGCCCTTCATTCCTGTTGCTGCAGGGAATAAATAGTGGATGATTTATTCCCTGCATCATTCAACAAAAATGAAGCCACGTGCAGCACCTTAACACAAAAGTAAAGGGGCATTAGTTTGGTTATGTTTGTTGCCCCATCTTTGATATGTTAACTTGACAGAGAGGCAAGCACAAAGTGCCTTGCAGTATGTATCATATGTTTAGTGTGGAATTTTGAGTGTTTTTTCTTTGGCCTTGGCCTTCTTTTTTTCTTCTTATGGGGATTGTAATTCTATTATGGATTTTAGTGGCTATCAAGATATTTTATGGATGCACTTTTCTGGATTCTGTTCAATTTGATAAGTTAAGCATCTTCTTCTACATCACATGTGCTTCTCAGCTTTTAAAAGTCACTTTGATGGATCAGATGGTAAAAGCAAAGCATATTCCCCATACATGTGCACATGGGATGTATAGCTCAGCAGTTCATTGCTTTTCTTTGCACCATTTGAAAGTGGATTGGAAATAAAATCTTAAAGTAAAGGCTCTCTTGTGCAGGCAAACAACACTTAATTTAGTTGAGGTTACGTAACAAATATTCAAAGTTGAAGTAAAAAAGTTTGGAAGTTGACATAGTTTTTTCACATGAATTTCACTTGAAAAAGTTTGGCGCTTGTCAACAGTGTTTCTCTGCTATCATTGATATGCAAACAATATGTATGTCTAGCAGGAAAATAGGTAAACAGATGCAAGACAAGAAGAACTTGGACAGGTTCTGGGCTGCGGAGATAGGAACTACTAGAAATTCCCAGTGAAAGCGAGAACTAACTTCGCGCATACAAGCACAAGAAACCACAATGATAACAGAAGATTGAAAACATAAAATGCCTGTGTGGTGCTTTGAAAGCCACAAGATCCTGCAAAGCTGTTAAGAAGTGTTCATAAAAATGAAGAAAGTTAAAGCATAAAACGAAATGAAGCTCATCAGATGGGTAATTGATTTCCATCAAAAAAGAAGTTGGAAAATAACTCCTCAGCAAGAGATACGAGCAGTAATGTCCTACAATCGAACTCCATGAATATTGCAGTTTAGGCAATATTAGCAAATGTGAAAGAGAAGGTGCAAAAAAGGGAAACTGGATGTGGCTGAAGGAACTCACTCACAGTATTGGATGCCTCTCATCTAATTTATTTCTGCTTAATCTTCAATACAAATATCACCTTTATGCATTAGAAAACATCTCATTAAAGCACAAAGCACAGAAAGCATAAAAGGTCTCAGTTCTTGGCATCCCAATTGGATCCAACTGAACCTGCTGACCAAACAAAACAAATTCCAAGTACAATTGACAAACTAGAGATCTTTCACAACTCAAAACTTTAAGCACTTGGAACATCATATACTGCACAAAGGATGAACAACCAGTTCATAAGCTTCAATTAGTAGACGGCAACTAAACTAAATACTTGCATAAAAAGAGGTAAGAAAATATAGCTAGCCTTTTAATTGCACTTTGTAATTAAACCCTACTATAGCTTGACGGTTTCTGCACTTTACTATTACTACTTGGAGTTATGCTGCTGCACTAACTGCAATGTTGCAGTAGTTCGCTAGCTATACCCCAGAAGTTTGTGGGAGATTTGATACAGCAGCATATTGAGAATTCTGAGTGAAACTCAAAATTTGAGTATTGAAAAGAGATTGGAAATAGGAAAGTGGATAAGCAATGAAGAATATGAGGTTGAGAATTTGTGTTTGATCCTCTAAGCATGAACCGAAAGAACAGAACAAGCATAAAAGGTAGCATTACAATCAATCAAAAGGTTTAGGCTCTCTTTACCTTCATAAAGATGATGCTCGGCCCAGCTTGTGCATTGTTCGACTATATTTCTGGTCACCTGCTACCTCTCACCAAAACAAGTATTTGGGTGACTTGCCTCAAAAGCTTAGACAAATAAGAAGAAAATACCTAAAAAAGAAATTGTCTATGTTGGAATTTGGACTATGTTCTCCTTTTTCATCTCATCTAAATTGACAATCAGGACACACCCTCAGCCCTTAAGTGCTTGAGCTCTCCCTTCACAACAATAATAAAGAACATATTCATCTAATCTACAAATCATCTATTTTTGATCCAATGGTATCGTATCTCGCGATTTATCTTAACATGTTTGATTCATCATCAGTTAACAGCATCCGTCTACACCTTCGCTACATTACAATGAAATCCCTGTTTGTTTAACTAAACTATGAAGGTGCATTTACATTGAAAGCTGCATACTGGAATTTCAACTATAATGTGTCAATGACTGGTGTATGGCCATGGAAACACATTACTCTTACCACGTGTAAGCTCCGAAGCTCAGTGAGCCCAGGTTGTTAGCTACACCTTGCTAAACTGGCACTTAAGTGAAGGCTGCATATTGAAATTTCAATTATAATGTGTAAATGATTGTGGTGTTGCCTTGGAAACATGTTACACTTAGCACATGTAAGTTGTGAATCTCAGTGAGCCCACGTTGTTAACTTCGCCTTGCTTAACTAACACTTTTAGTGTAGGGGTCAAGTTGCTAAGGTGTGTGCACCTTCACGTCTTCAAGGACAGAACAGCATATTTGATATATATAGCTTAATTATAATTTTTCTATATTGAACAAATATTTATTATTTGCATTTATACCAACAGTTTTAGCATTAAAATTCTATTTTCTAATTTATTTATTTTTTAAAAAATGGTACTTTTCTACGCTAATCCCTATGTGCACTTTTCGCTTAAAGCTCCACCAGACTATTCCAATTTTTTAATTTTTTTTTGACTTAATTCGTATCATATCACAAAACAATACATGGGTTGTATTGAAACCTTCTATACAAATGTACTCCCAATTTCACTTCTCTATGACTAGATTGAGTCTAGGATATCAATAATAGAGATGGTCTCATTTGAGTATCAGACAATTCCAATTTCTTTTGCATTTCCCGATTTTAATTACTTTGTCGTTACTAACTACAAGTACAGAGGCCGCATTTGAGCATTGAAGATACTATCATCTAATAATCATGAGTGCTACAAAGTAAAGATAATCTTACTATAAGCAGTAGCTTAGCTTCTCAAAGGATTCTTAAATCTACTATTGACATCAGGTCACGGACACTTGGGCATAAGTTGGCATATCTCTCAAGGGTGTAGCTACGTTTTGAAATATCAGGAACATGCGTCGATTTAACATGTGAAACATTTGTTCATAAAAGAGATACGGACAATACCAAATATGATCTAGAGCAAAAAGATCCACAGTCAATCTCATATTTGTTCCATTTCCACAGCTGTTTGAGAAATGTTTGCATACAATATGTTCCAATCAAACTAATGATATTTGGGTGACAAGCATATATTATAATGCTAACTTCATGAAAACAAATCATGAACTAACATGTTACTATGAATCAACAATGCTCAATCCTAAACCAGTTGGGATAGGCTAATTAGCCAACATATAACTACTGAATAGAAAAAGCTTAAACTTGACTAGCACAGAATTAGCAAAAGATTTCAGACCAAACACAAAACTCTCTCCAAATGAGAGAGCAGCTAAATTCAAAATAAGAAGCCATAAGAAAGAGTTCATGACCAGTTTAGCTTTTATCCTGAGTAATGTAGCCTTCCTTTCGCCCCTCAAAGCCCGGCCTCATGAGCTTCTTTTCCCTTTTGGCAATCTTCCTCATCTTCTTCTCCTTGGCTTTGCCAGCAATGTTATCCCTTCTCTTCTGCTGTCGCTCATTCTTCATCTTCTCCGTAGTCTGAATTCTTTCCTTCCACTTCTCAGAACTCTTCTCTTTCTTTCTCTTATCCTTCTTCAAACTCTCCTTCAACAACTTAGGGTTATCAAACACCTTCAATCCCATTGCCTTGTTTGCTGCTGCCTTCCATGCTTCTTTATCCGCCAGCGTCTTATTCTCCCTCTTCACCTCTTCCAGCCTCTTCAGTCTTTCCAACTCTTTAGGTTTGGATACTTTCTTCTTCTTCTTTTTCTTGTCATAGTCGTCTCCTAATTTAACTTTCCCAAACTCTATGTCCTTTTCCATTGAAGTATCTTCTCCATTGTCGTCTTCACCCCTCTTTCTCTTCTTACCATCGGATTTCTCTAAAGATGCATCCTTTTCACTCCTCTTGCGCTGATTAAATTTGTTTCTCTCCGAACTCTCGCCATCACCCCGGTTACCGCGGAGCATTTCGATTTTTCTGTGTAGCCTACGCCTCAACTCTTCGTAAGTACCAGAGGAGTTATCGTTGTTAGGATTATCGTTTTCCTCCAAATTAATAGGCGTAGGTTCACCATGATCCTCCTCGCCGGAATCATCCTCGTCTGTTTTTTGCTTTTTCTGAAGGGATTGTTCGAGGAGGCCGACAGTAGAGGACTGTTCTTTCTTCTCGGGGTCAAGCCGGTTGCGGCGGGCGAGTTTGAGATTCTCCCTGGATTGTTTCTTCAATGAAGCTTTGGCGGCTTTGGGAAGGCCTCGATACCAGGTATCGGGTTCATCTTTAGGGAGGTAGAATCTAGGAGGAATTAGGTCAATCAACTTGTCGAAGAAGAGCCTGTTATCCCGGATTAGGGCTTTCAAATCTATTGTGGTGCTGGCGGTTACGGCGGTAGCGTCCGCCGTATCTTCGGCGGAGATGGTGGTGGACTTCTGTTTCTTCTTCATTGCGGCTAGGTTGGATTGACAATTACAACTAGCAAACCGCGTTTTTTTGGAGGAAATTTTTTTGCAGATATACGCCTAATATGGAAGAGGAAAATTTTGGGCTCAATGTTGTAAAATCAGAAAATATTGGCTTGTCCGGTTTCATGGGCTGGAACAATATGGGCAATGAGCCCAAACATAAGTAATGGATTGCTTTTGAAGTGTCATAAATAGCCCAAATACAGGTAATTTGTCAATCCGTCCAGAATTTTAAGTGTTAGGCTCAAAATAATTTGAATAATTTTAAGTGTTAGGCTCAAAATAATTTGAATTGAATTCAATCTCAACTCATTCAGGTCTTCATCTATTTTAAGAGAATCCTCCATCGAACTTGATTTAATCTTCAATTTTAACCCGTTTTAAGACTCTTTATTTGCATTACTTGTAGTGTATATTCATATATCGAAGATATAAATTGATATTTATTTATATTTTTTAAGATTTATTTATCATTTGTAATTAAATAAAAAATAAAAAATCTTTAGTTGAAAATTAAATTATGATTATAAAAGTCAAATAGCAACATGTTAAAATTATTGAGATTAAACGGATCATAACCCTATCGATTTTTATCATTTTTTAGTCCAACCCATTTTGAGCCCAAATCAAACTTGCCCGGGTTATAATTGAACTCAATTTTTATTTCAATCCATTTAAATATCTTTAATTTTAGTTCAAACCATCCGTTTGACATTCCTAATTGCTAGAATGAAGATTTTGAAGTTATGTATTCAATATTTTAGAAAATATAAGTTATTATAGTTACAATAGTGTTCTTGACAAGTTATTATTTCATATTAAATAAAATTGTAAATATTAATACAGAGTTTGAACTATAAATGTAAGATTCCCTAGGTAAAAATATGGCTTCCCCACAAAACTAGGTTAGGGATCTATTTTTTGGATAGTATTATCAAATAATAAGCAATATAAATTATATTTATTTGTCATGAAATAAAATGCATTGATGGATTATACGAATTTTCATTATTTATATCACTTTATTGCAGATCCATCTTAACCAATTTCTGAAACATCCTCTTACATAGGCATACCAAATAAAGTCTTAGTGGTATAAGGTATTCTTATACCTAGATTGACTATATAAAACCAAACCAAATACAATTTATTATTGAAGCAATTGTCCTAATATGGTTATTTTGCGAGAACAAAATTTAAGTATCGAATATAAGCAATACTTTTTTTTGTAGCTGAAATGTTATGCCAATTTTCTTTATTTATTTTAAAAAAAAGAATTATTGATTTGACTGGTAATACGTGAAAAAATAAATCGAAATATTTTATTGAAATATATCATATCTTTTTACCTTAATAGATCTATGCATATTCGGTATTATAACCCCAATCATAATTAATACTAAATTCTTAAAAAATAATATATATATAATTCAGTCCTTTTATCGTATATTTCCTCCGTTTACTTTTAATTGTTGTGATTTTCTTTTTTAATCCAACTTCAATTAACATTTAAGATCTATTTTTTAATCATATTGATATGAAAAAATTGCAATCCACAGTATTTTTCGTGTAGGTTTTGAATATCTAAATTTTTTATTCAAAATATCAAAATAATGCGACAGAGTAGTAATTGGTACTTACCTACTTCAATTAGTACATAAAATGAGACTAAAAAAGCAACATATATTATTTGAAAATGACTTAAAAATTACTAAAGATCACAAAAATTAACAATTTAAAATATTTAGGAGACACAAAAAAATGGTTGAACTCTTGAACACAGAAAGTAATATATGTTATTAAAAACTCAAATAAAAAATACCATAAATTAAAATAATTGATATCTTAAAATTCCACTCAACAAAAAAAATATATATTTGTATTACTTCTGTCACATAAATTAGGATTGAGATGGTTTTAAAATTTTAATTTTAATTATACATTATAAAATAATTGAATAAGTTTATTTTTACTTAAATTTTAAAAAAATTATTTCATTTCTACTCTCAATTTCATTGCTACCTTTATTTTCCATTTAAAAATAATATAACTTTTATTCATGTTAAGTGCGGACAACGCCCGGCCTTTCGTTACTAGTAATTTAATAAAAATTTTAAGAGGAATCACTCATAATATATTATGAGGTGATGAAGCCGGAAAGTGGGAAAAGTAAAAGCTTTTCTTCTACTCAAAGTGAGGCACAAGTATGTAACTATTTTCAACCAAAAATATAAATACTTCATTTTCTTTTTTTCTTTTCTTAATTACACCAGGAAACAAGGGATAATTAACTACTATAGGCACGTGAAATTTATTATCAGTTATATTCAATTTCAAGTCTTTCTAATTTTCTATTTAATTATTTGATTTGCTTTAATTATCACGCAAAACTCATTAATATTAGCATTTCATTCAATCAACAACAACTCACTTGATTTGTGGCTTGTGAGCCATATGCTAACATGCATGAAGATAAGTTGAGACATTCTGTACCAAATTATTTGTTTCTTTCACATGATTTAGACCAAATTTATCGTGTTTATTAATATCATTTAATGTTTATTTTGTTCTATGAATATTATTAATATTTTTTTAACATGAAGATTACTTAATTTTATTCAATATTTATTTTATTATATCAATAGCATTATATTTTTTTTTAAACATAAATATTATTTAATTTTTCTAAAATTAGTCGATTTTGCATAAGTTATATCACAAAAAGCTGAAACTAATATAGTATTCAATTATGCCTATATGAAATGTCACTTTTATTTCTCGCTAATATTTTTGTATGAGAAATTATTGAATTCAATTACCTGTTGTCCTTATTTTTTTAGTTTTCTATTGAAGTCTATTATGTAAATGATTGTTTTTGTAATAATTAAGAAAAAAACTGAATGACTATTGATATTTAGAATGGATGATGCAATAATACTGACACATTTATTAACAAAAAATTATATGTGTTCAACCATTATTTTCCAAATAAGAAAAATAGGGGGGAAAAAGGGACTTGTAGATACATAAGGCACAATAGCATTTAATACGTATTCCATTATTTAAATTTATTATGCGTTATTTACAATAATAATAAAACCTATAATTGTAAAATTCTTGCTCTGCAGATTTTTTGGTCAGAAAATATTAGCAAAACATAATCCTGACATAAAAATACAATGTTTTGGTTGGAATGACTCGAAAAAATAATTGCATCATAATAATAGAAACAATTATTTAAAGATAAAATTATTCTTAAATTAAACAATTCCATTATTATTAAATACAACCTAATAATTCCAAGGTTGCCTCTCATTGAAGACTTTAAAAACCTTTTTTCCACCTATTACTTTTCCTTTTGCTTTTGATTCCTTCAACTAGTAGTACCTAAAGACTACTTTCGTTCCTCTCTTTTTCCAACAAAATTTTCTAAAATATATTTTTATCGAAGCGTTTAATAGAATGCATAAAAATATTTATTAATTATAATATTAAATATTGAGTTTAAATAAGAATAGTGTTATGTGATATTAATGTCAAACTCATAATGTACTATATATAATAACTAATAAGCATGATTGTACGAGTAGGGTATTAATAGAAATAATATATTATATTATTAATTTCATAATTTACTATATATAAAAATGACAATAAATAAGATGTATACTAACTAATACTCCAATAGATATATTGGTTGTAAATAAATTAAAAAATACTAAGTACTAATAAATTAAATAATAAAATTAATATGTATATATTTTTTAATTTTCTCTAATAGAAACAAAAGCTAATAAGATAGGTCACCCTCAAAAGGTAAAATTACCGTGGAACAAAAGCATGTAATAAATAAATAAATAAAACAATATAAGAAACAAGAGATTATTATATTACAAGGATAATGTGGGTCCATCTACAAAGGAGTGAATGGTAAAATTAGGCCTTATACAATTTTAGTTAATATTTGTTGAGTTAAATGTTTTTTATTAACTGACTTGAGAAATCAAATGTCACATTATTAAAAAAAAGAAGATGTATATATCACATCCTGATTTAAATGACTATTTATTAAATAAAATAAGAAAAAGTAACTAATTTTCCTATAAAAAAACAACTAATTTTATTTATCTATTTTTAAAAAGTAAAAGTTGGGTGAATCTATTCTAGTGTTATATTGTTTTTCACTCAAGAGGTGGTTTGATTTGAAATTCATACGGTAAAGTAATTTGTTTTAAAACATTTATTTATTTATTATTATTATTATATACATAAAAGAATCAATTTTAGTTATATCAAGAGGATATTTTTGAAATTTAACTTTCACTATCTATATTATTTTATTCAATCTTGTAGACATATTCATTTGACACGTATATCTTTGTGCTTTTTCCTACAAACTTTGCCATAGTTTTTTTTTTTGGCGAATTCTATCATCTTCCTCCCTTGTTACTCTATATTATTTTATATGATATTTAAGAAGAGTAAAAATTAAACTTTTAAAAGAAATTTCTGTCATATAAATTGGGCAATTTAAAATAATGCTATAATATATATTATTAGTCACAAGGATAACAATATGCATAATTAAAAAAATATATTAAAATTTGTTTGACTTTTAAGTTTCACATGTATTACGTAAATTGAGATAAAAAATTATTTAATAATTATATTTAAATTAATAAATTACAATAATTAGCAATTCATTTTTAAAAAATATATATTAAAAGTTTTATTGAATCTCAAAATTTTATGTGTCAGATAATGATATAGAGATAATTATATATAAATTGAAAATTATTTTAAAAATATTATAGATCATAATAATTAATATAATAATTTAAAATACTTAAAATTTAACTTAAAAATTACTTTAAAAATATTATAAATCATAATAAATAATATAATTCAAAATACTTAAAATTTAGCTTGAAAATTATTGTAAAAGTATTATAAATCATAATAACTAATATAATAATTTGAATTACTCAAAATTGAACTTGAAAATTACTTTAAAAGTATTATAAATTATAATAAATAATACAACAATTTAAATTACTTAAAATTTAACAACTTAAAAATATTTTAAAAATATATTAAAATTTTGGTTAATCGTCAAAATTTTACATGTGCAACATAAATTGAGAAAAAAAAGATTTCACATATATTTTTTTGAAAATTACGTTAAAAGTATTATAAAACACGATAAGTTGTATTTACAACTTAAAGCATTTAAAAAATTGATTGACTTTGTTAATTTCATATGTACCACAAATTAAATCAAATTAAATAACATATATTAGGCTCATGTTTACTCATAACTAGTACTTTCTTCGTCCGAAATTGTTTGTCATGGTTTCTATTTTTAGAGTCAAACTATTAAAACTTTGACTAATATTTTAAGATGTATTTTTTCATTATATTAATATGCAAAAAATTATAATTTATAATACTTTTCATGTAGTTTTAGAATATCTATTTTTTTTAAAATATCAAATTAATATGATCTAATTTACCTTTAAAAATTAATCAAATTAACTTTTGATAAGTGTAACATGATAAATAATTTTGGACGGAGATTGTATATATATATAAAGAATTTTTTTTTTCCCAAAATAAAATTTAACCATAACTAGCTCGGCGCCTACTTAGAAAAGTCTTTGGAAAAAGTAAAAGATTAAAAATACAGAGAGAATAATTGTTTTAGAGGAACCTAGGGCATACTCTTTAATCTTTACTTTGGTCGAGTTTTACGGGTAATTAGGCCAGCACCGTCGGCAATTAGTCCTAATAAATCACTGTCTCCACGTTATTACAGCATACTTATTATTTTGTCCCAAAATTATAGCACCCATCCTTTCATTTTCATAATTAAATTGCAGAAATCACCATTGTTGATTTATAAGAACACAAAATCACCTTCTCACAATGCAGATTTCAGTATAGAGAGAGAAAGAGAGAGAGAGAGAATACTGGAAAGAAGCAGTAGCATTGTAAAGAAGAAACATCTAGATATACTCTAGAATAACTAAAAGCCTGTTTTCTCTTTCCTTTTTTCTTCTTCTTCTTCTTCTTCTTATCTCTCTCTCTACTGTTCTGTCGTCTGCTCATTTTTATCTTTCAGTATGAGTAAGGAGAAAGAACGGAGGATGTTCGTTGGTGTTGTTTGGAATTGTGCTGCTGAGCTTAAGCTTCTTCTTACTGCTCTTCTTTTTCTCTGTTCTCTTATTACACTTCTTCACTTTATCCCTTCTCGTTTAATCACTTTCTCCCCTGTAGATCTTGGCAGCTGTATTTCTACTCCCACCGCCCCACTTCACTTTGTTTCCCACTTAAACGCTACTAATTCATCAACCCCATCTGCTAATACGAGTACTACTACTCCACCGCCGGCACCGGAGCCGCCGTCGTTGGAGAAAGACAGACTGTTACTAAACGGCGTCGTTAAGAGAGCTTTCAACCCTTTTGGCTCCGCCGCGTACAACTTTATTCTGATGTCTGCTTATAGAGGAGGTTATAACACTTTTGCTGTGATGGGTTTAGGTTCAAAGCCTCTTCACGTCTACGGCAAACCCAGTTACCGTTGTGAGTGGGTTTCTTCTGATAAACAGAAAAACCCCATCTCCGTTGTTGGTCATAAGATCCTCCCGGACTGGGGTTATGGCAGGGTTTATACTGTGATAGTCATAAATTGCACTTTCCCTGTACCAGTTGGCAACGGCGAAAATGGCGGAAAACTTCTCGTTCACGCCACCACCAACGGCGGCGGCGACACTAACTTTAACACCACCGACACTTTCGAGGCATTGTCGGAAACGGGACAGGATTTCGTCAACTTTACTTCCGTATATGAAGCTCCCCCAAAGTATGATTTCTTCTACTGCGGGTCGTCTCTGTACGGGAACTTGAGCCCACAAAGAGTAAGAGAGTGGCTGGCATTTCACGTTAGGCTGTTCGGAGAGAAGTCCCATTTCGTAATTCACGATGCTGGAGGTGTACATGAGGGGGTAATGGAGGTGCTTAAGCCATGGATGGAGAAAGGATACGTTACATTACAGGATATTAGGGACCAAGAGAGATTTGATGGGTACTATCATAATCAGTTCCTTATTGTCAATGATTGCTTACATAGATATAAGTTTCAAGCTAAATGGATGTTCTTCTTTGATGTGGATGAGTACATTTATGTACCAAAGAAGAGCACCATTAAATCTGTTGTGAATTCCTTATCGGATTATACACAGTTCACCATTGAACAGATGCCAATGTCTAACAAGCTCTGTCTCGAAGAGGACCGCGGTAAATCCTATAGGTAACTTTTCCAGACACCCATTCACCTTGTGAATTTCTTGGTTTAGTTCAATTTGGCATTTACTTATGCATTTATTAGTCAACATGTTTCTCACCAAACATTCAAGATGCTGAATTTCGATTGACCCGTGTTGGTATTTTTAATTGAAATATAGAATTTTGCTACTTAAACTAAATCAACCATCCCAATTTGGAGTAAATAAGTAAATTTGTTTAGTATCAAGACAATATATTAATGTTGATTGTTGTTCCTCTAAACATGAGTTCTTTCTCTGTTACAGAGCATATAGTTAGATATTCTGGTAATATTTTGTTGACATCTTTATTTGTTGATGTCTTGTAGTGGTAGATAATTGAGATGCTTTGATGGGTTATTAGACTGTTCACGAGTAAAGGAATTTTTGATTGCTACTTTAGTTTGGTGATTAGTCTTGTGATCTTGGCTTAAAAATATGATTAATGCCTTATTTTGTATTTGCTCTAAGTGGAAGCTTAGCTGTCTTAATTTGTCAATATTCTATTTACCTTAATGAGACCTGATTAGCTGGATCAAATGTTTTTTCCATGGCATTTGGAATGGAACCTCGACCAAATTAGCTGTCCTGAAAAAATTTAGATACTTAATGCTCATAACCAATTAAAGTTGTGTTTTTTAATATTTAGTTGTCATTACCTAGTTGTAACTGCGCGTTCTTTTAGTGAGTAAAAGTCGTATCTTTGAATAATTGAATCCACTATTCGTTTATGGTATGCTTGATCTTGATAGACCAGAAAACTGGATAAAAGAAAACGATTTGTGGGTTTTTACGAGTCGTTTTCAACTAAAAATCGTCTTTGCTTTATATATTGTGGATGAAGTTATGTGTTCAAACACTTAAACTGATGATTCAATGCTACTTTTGGCTACAGAAAATGGGGTTTTGAGAAGCTAGTGTACAAGGACGTGAAGACGGGTATTAGGAGGGATCGAAAATATGCAGTACAACCTCGCAATGTGATCGCAAACGGTGTGCATATGTCTCAGAATACAGTAGGCAAGACAACACACAAGACAGAAGGACGTATCAAATACTTCCACTATCACGGAACCATCGCAGAGCACCGTGAACCATGCCGGCAGCTGGTCAACACCACGGCAATCACCGTTGACGGTATCCCTTATAATGTTGACACTACAATGAGAGATGTTGCTGCAACTGTTAAGAGATTCGAACTTAAGATGATTGGCACTACATTACAAAGAACGCGGCAATGAGGTCAACATTGTCTGTACTTTGTTTTCAACATTTGTTATTACTTTTAAGTTTCTTTTGGTTAGAGCTATATATATTCTTCTTCTCTTGTTAATTTCTGTATGATAAAATTTTTCTTATACTTTTTGGAATAGAAGCATGGGTGGTATAGAAACAGCAGTGACAAGCATATTAGTATATGATTCGTTTATTTATATATTTGTAGGATTACAGGGTGTTTTGTACTGTTGTCTTTGTTTGTAACACTATTTAATTCGTTTTCTTTTGCCAAAAAGTTGGCTGGATTTGATTATGATTGTCGGTGTCAAGGGGGGCCTCCCACCTCTGATCAACACACAACTGGCATGTAGAAAAAATATAACCGTATCATATTAGAAAAATGATTATCTTCGTTTGGTGCTTTTTCAGAGGGACCTTAACTCACTTTTTCATTCTTTCTTTTGGGTGTGGTCTTGATTTGGGTTAGGTACCTGTATTCTTACATGGTATCGAAGTCAGATCCATTCCTGTCACACTCTTGTTGAGCTTGGGCGTGAAGGGAGTGTTAAAGTGGGTAAAAGTACTGTTTATATAGACACGAATAATTCCCTCCTCATGAGTTAGTTTTTGGAGTTGAGTTAAGCTATCATCTCTTCTTAGTTTCATTTGAACATTCAGAGCACAACGAGCTTATTACTAAGAATATTAACAAGTGTCCAAGCATTCCAGTTAAAATATCGGATTTGAATAAGTTAATGATCATGATTAATGGATTGATGCTTAGTTATGGGGAATGCTTTTGCTTTTTCTTTCATTGTCCAAGGCCAAAAGGGTTGGTATTTCCTCTAGAACAATCAAAATAGTACCTTTAGTTCAAGTCAAACAAGTCATGTGGATGACAGGTAAGTATATTTATTTATTTGATTTTATACAAATTTAAATCTCTAATTATACACATTTACGTGAAAATTATCAATGTCATTATGAAATTAAATTAAATAACAGTTTATATATTATACATTAGCATTTTCTTGGATTGGCAGGCAAGAAAGTTACTTACACCCCAATTTAAGCAGTTTTTTTTTTCTTTTTTCCTTCATACCGACTTTGCTTAAATCTTTGATGAACCCATAATAACAATTATTGAGAAAAAAAAAATACTGGAAGCCTTCGAGTGTACTCAAATCATATGAGTATTTTTGATAGGTGTGAGTGATGGCATATGTCTATTTTTGGCTACTAGTGTAAAACCAACGGTCTCAAAATGAAATATGATAATGTTATGATTAAGACTGAACTTAGATACGTTAAAAGAAAATCGCACAGGGTATGATGAGGATGTGTGTTAATTGGAGTACCTTTCATGTGTACAGCTAATTCTTTGTTTCATAATATAACCTATGCTCCATACACAAAAATTTGGTAGAATGTTAATTCTCTTTTGGGCCCCCCATCTCTGTCTTCCAATTGTTGTTTTGCCTTTATAGCATATCAATAGTTGTTCATTGTATTTGGTTTTCATTCTTAATATTCAACAAGAGAGAAAGAAACAAAATATACTGTAGAAATTGCAAATTTGATGAGCTAAGAGTTAAATGGAAAAGATTAGTCCTGGAAAAGATTAGTCCCCTTGGATTGAAATTTACATAAATCACTTTCTACCAAAAGAAATTATATGTATGGAGTGGAACAATGACAATGTTAGAAATTTCCTAAAAGGATATTCAAAGTTTTGACCTATATAAATTTTTGATGATATATATGATATTTCTTCTGTCCATAATTATTTGTCCACTTTTGAATTAACACATCTATTAAGAAAATAATGAATAACATAATGGAATTTACCATTTTATTCCTATTAATTATGAAGTGAATGAAAAGTTCTATATTTTTTAAAATAATTAGTCATTTAATTGAAGATATAATAGATAAAAAAAATTAATTCTTTCTGGATTTATCAAAATAAACAAGCAATTAAGAATAACTAAAACAACATAATTTTTCAACAAAGTGTGTCCGATTAACCTCTACGGCACTCACTGAGTGGGCCCAAAACAGCATGGTGATGAAGTGTGTTGTATGGAGGATATAATATCAGCTCAAAAGAGGGGACCAATGGAGTTTAATACAACTGTGAATTCAATTAAAGCGGGGCTTAAGTGATTTTTGGAATAAGAGTTTCCATTGGGGTTGGTAGACAATGGGACCATAGACATAACTAGCGTTTGACCATAGATTTCTAAATATTTTTGGCAAATATTATTTGGGTGAAAATTTGGGTGAAATTCACCATGTGTTTGATCATAAAATTTGGAAAATATATTTCACCTTTTTAGAAAAATATGATTTATACACACAAGTTTTAAAAACTGTCAAAACTAACTAAAAGTTTGTATTACAAGTCAATTGAATGTTCGTTACAACAATAACAAATAGTGTCCATGACACTAAAGCAATGTGGTAATTTGGAGTGAATGCAACAAGAACTATTCCATACATTGTGAAGTAGACAAAACACATGATTTTGTTACCTAGAGCCAATTTTTAATAATTTTTATCAACAATCATATCATTATTTAATATTCACTAAATATTTCATCACTATTTTGGTGTTCACGTAAAAAATTATGTAATACAACGCAAGTAAATATTATTTGAAAAATTTATGGCCAAACAGGTCTTATAGAGTACTCCATTTTGATGGGGGAAAAATTGCCTAAAAAGAGTTGAGTACATTCTAATTTGTTTCAATTCATACTTATTATTCCCTTCATTTTAATTAAAAGTAAAATATTACTCCTAAAAAATTCACGTCAACAAAAAAATTAATAAATACAACGTGTAGTTTTCTAAATCACTTATTAATAATGAAAAGTGATAATTTAACAAATTTAATTAATGTGAACTAAAGGAAGTATTTTTTTTTTTTGAAGATTATAAAAACTGTGACCGATGTGTAATTTTAGCACACGGGTTCATGTCGACAAGAATTCATGGTGAAAGTGATTTCTCAATTTCGGCAAAGTTGACTCTTAGATTTGCCCACCATTAATGATTGAGGCAGTAAAATATTATTTATCTGCGGTAATTAGTTTAGAAATATTATATTGCATGTTCAAGTCGTTTAGTTTCAGTGATAAAATTGAGATATTTTCAAAGTAATTTTTTTATTATAAAATAAAATTGAGTAATTTGCAAATATAATTATCATTAATCAATTGATTTTTATCTTATCAAATAAAAGAAATTGTTAACTGAATAATAGAACAAAGCAGTACTTATTTCACATACTATAATCACCAATTTTGTCAGATATCTCAGCATGTATTTTACTTCGATTATCCGTAAAATACTGTCACTAAGTGAAATCTGCGATTCCACGAATGAACTTTTTCTTTACCAAAAAAGGTTTGAAATAATAATAACTATTATTACTTTTCTTTGTAAATTTAACATTTTAGGAAAGTTAATGTGTCAGTGAACTTTAATCTATTGGGCTTAACTGCTGCTGGAGCCCAATGTCTTCTAAAGCAAGTACTCTTTTTTTTTTTAAGTTGTCATAATTTTTTCTAGAGTTTATAATATAAATTATTCAGTATTTTACCAAGTGCTTTTATTATATTGATATAAAAGTTGCAATTTATTAAATTCTTTTATATCTTTTAAATATTTAAAGTTTTACTTTAAATATCAAATTAATATAATTTAATTTAATTTTAAAAATTAATAAAATTAATTCCCGAAAAATATAGCATGACAACTAAAAAGGAATTGAGTAAAAAAATTCACAGGCACAATTTTGGGTGAATTTTGATATAATAACATAGTTGCTCACATTTGTGTGCATGTTTTGGTGATGTGAAGTCGTGAACAATTTGTAACTAGGCAAGTTTTTTTCATCCATCAAGAAGTTCTTGCTGATCCATGAACAATCTTTTCAAAAATTACAATACAATTTACAGTATCATGGACCATAGTAATTTACTAAGACTTGTTGCAATCGAACTTATTCTGATCCACAAGCTATTTGCTAAACTTATTTAAATTGAATCAAAACTTAAATATTAACGGTGAAAATATCCTCTCTTTTTTTGCAAATCACCCTTAATTATTAGGTCGTTTGGTCAACCGGATTTAATCTTGTACCTGATTAAGTGTATAATAGTACATAAGGACTATTAGCCTCAATCTATCTGTTGTTGATGATGAATAGGTTCAACCACTTGAGCAAGTCTCACTTGTCAATTAGTACACCGTTTAATACTTAGGGTGCATTAGTTAAACAAAGTCACAATTAGTTACAAATTAAATTGATAGAGAGTTTTACTTTGAAAACAAATGACTCATATACAATAAGTTACAGTTTGGTATCAATCATGAGTTCTCGTTCAATCTAATATATATGAAGATCGACATGGCATAAACAAAGGTTTTACAAAAAAAAATAAAAAATATTTGAACCTTCTTCGCCCCAAATCACACAAGTATATTTACAAACTTAATTTTATATGTCGATATATAGCAGATGATGAATCCTTTTGTAAAAATCATCACTCCGACAATATCATGCACTCTGAGCTTCTAGAAATGTAGTGAAATCTTCTCTAGATGTAAGCATTCGTGGTGTTATGCAGGACGTAGGTGATGGCGGGTACGATGTCGGGGACGACGTAGAAAACCGAACATGTCGGGTCGATTCATGTGATTTCCTCGAAGAAGTTGTATTTTTGAGGACACCTTTCACTTCCTTATCGAAAACAAACCCAGTCGTAACAGGGGAAAACGTGTCGTCGTTCACATTACTGCACCGTATGAGCTCCAATGGCAGATCGAAAAACATGTTGTTGGAGGCTGCATCTCCAACGTCGTTGATTATAGCTGCCGATGATGTCCACGACCCACACTCGAATTTCTCCAATGAAACTGTCCTTGAAACAACATGTGGTCCAATATCGGACGATGATGATACACCGCTTACTTGCCTTCTCCCTGATTTTACATGTTTGATTCCCTTCCCAAATCCTGGAATGAACAAACACAATGCTCCGCATTTAAACTTTTGCTCGTCCTGATTTCGTCCCTCCAACGTTTTTTTCTCATAAAATTCTTCATTTCTGTTGCTAATTTCTGATTCAGGGGAAAAGCTGTTGTTATTGATCAAGTAGTTATTGTTGTTGTCTGCTACTTGTTGAATGGTACTATTAGGAGTGAACCAAATATCGAATTCTTCAGGTGGGGCACTAGCTCTGCCTTCACCACACGACTTGCTCTTCCGTAATTGGATTTCTCTCAACCGTTCAAGGTTTGTTAGAGCCACGGAGTGTTGACGAGCCAAATGATTCGTTGATGACAGAGGAGAGGGTAGTATATGTTTTTTCTTCGAAAAATCAGGAGACGAGGTTGTTGAATTGGGCAAGCTGAAGCTGGATATTTTCTTAGTAATGTTGAGAGGTTTGGGTTTTGAAAAGGGGATTGTAAGTTCATTTGGTTCTTTCAAGGAGATTGGATCCACTGAAATCTGTTTCTCACTGCCTGGGCTCTTGTTCATAAAGGGATCAGTTACTTCAATGAAAGTTTCGTCATCAGATTCTTGAGGATCCATAAAGGCAGGCATATATTTGAGCTGAAAGTAACTAATTAATACTGAAGAGAGGTGAACAATAAGTTACATGAATGAGGTATTTATAGGAGAAATGCGGCAAATGGGGTATAGTTAGAATGTGGATGCCATGTCTTTCAAACCTTAAAAGTTATGATTCCCACGTTCTCTGTCTCTCACTCTTCACTCAGTATGATAATTTCTATGACATGGGATGCACTACCTGATTTAGATTTAGCAATTCTGTAGAACCAATTAGAAGCGTAGGGAGATGGTTGAGATTTCTTTACTCTTAATCAGATATCTTAGGTTCGAGTTTTGAGAATGAATGTTTATTAGCAGGATCAATAAATATTGGTACTGACCAAAAAAAGTATAGATGACCTGGAAGACTAATTCAGTGTAACAGACACCTACGTCTTACCATTTGGTAACAAATAAAAAAATTCTAATTTTTTCTTTTAATAATAAATCACAAAGTCGTCTGATGGGTGACACACAAGAGAGTCTCCTTAACTAGTGAGCTGGAAAATTGATAGTTTTGTAAATCTATAGGTGAAGAGAAAAACAAAATGTGGGTTGAAGGGGAGATTAAATAATTCAATTGAGCTGATATTTTGACATAAGATTTGCCCTAATTAAGTCAACTTCACTCGTGTGTTGGGACTTGAAAGGCTCAAACAAGTTAAATAATGTAGTGAACGTGCAGCCACACGGTTGCTTAGAAGTATATAACCAACCAAAGCATGGACAATAGAAGAATGTAGGCATATAAAACTCAAAACAAAAGACACCAATGCTACAACACTGCACATGAAAGAGATTAAACCCATTCCTTGAGAACATGCAAAATGAAATACAGTTGCTTCATTCCAGTAGCATCATATTTTTTTTATAAAAATATAATGATGGTGTCTGGTGCTATCGCGAACCTCGACTAGTTCACTGAGTACCTGCTACCTTTCACTTGCACTGGTACCATGTAAATGTGTCCATCAAGATTTAGTAGACGGGAAGAAATCCTACCCATGAGCATCAGAAAGTTCAAAATTAGATTCATAGTATAATATCAAACTCACTATTATTCGAGAAATAGGCTTTATTTGCAATGGATGTACGCAGACTACTTACAGATATAAAATGGAATAACCTTCACTAACACAATCAACACAACATATATGCCAATTAGGATGGAAAATGCAGATAGACCAAGTACAGAGCCATATCCCTGCGTGAAAAAGCCCATCGTCAGAATCAGCTCCAGAAGGTTTTGAACTTATTAACAAGAAAAAAATAAAATTCTGGGAGCAAGAATTCACAAGTCATTTCGGAGTTGAAAAATTCTCTCTACAAGCTCGATTCTAATTTGATTATGACTTAATCAACTAATATGTACCAAAGAAAAAGTGGATTTATTAATTCTTCTATCGGTGATCCCAAAAATAAAGTTAATATTGGTGCTGTTAAGGCTACACTAGATTGCACAGACTAAATGATACTTATCTGATACTAGATAGACTGCCAAATATAAACGCACAGATTCTTAGCATTATCTCATCCACTAACCACAGCTGCAAGAACTTCGGGGTCATCAATCTCATTGGCCTCCTCAAAACACTTCTGTGAAATCCCAGTTTATGTTGAGACGCATGGCAGCCGCTTTTGGATTGACACTGGTGTCTGGCCTTTGCATCAGGGATTTGCTAGGTCTGCTATTCTTCGGCTTTAACCTGAATCCAACATGAATAGTGCATAACCATTAGTTGGCTGTTGATGATACCAACGACATTATTAGGGGATAGTATTTAAGAAATCATTAAATCATAGATCTGATTATATCTTATGTGGCCTATTACACTACTTTCGTCCTTCCCAACTTACACGACAATTACTTACGTGAGGTTCGTTCCTTCAAAATTACTTTTCCACTATCATACATTGGTTAAACTAATATCTTAAAATATGTAACCAATCGACTGATGTCCCATAAAAGCAGATAGAGGAGTAGATCTCTTCTAATAAGTGGATCTCAGAGAGTTCTGAAAGAGGAGTTTTGCTACCTGGTCAGAATCATTTGACAATAAGTTGATGCTGATGGGTGTTCATGGTCCATTTGAAATGCTACACCATTTGGCTTGGACGTAAACATCAAAACTAAGTAGTATAAATTACTCTCAGAGATTTTGTAGATGAAGTGGTTTCGTGGGATAAGTCAATGTTGATTAATCAGAGTACATTGTCACCAATAGTCCCCACATGAGCAGTTCCCACCATGGAAAACATGAAACCGGTTTTTGTCCTTGATGACAAGCGTTCTTCCAAAAACTTTGGAGATGTATTTACACCAAGAGTGGCAATCATTGCATGCTCGGAGATTTTTTGTCACCCGTATGATTGTTCCTGGTTTTGTTCTCATCAATCCAAATGCAATGGCCAACTTCTCACTATGGTGATAAAGAATATCCTTTTTCAGATCCTCTGCCACATCCTGATTAACAGACTTGAAATCAGGCACATATCCTTCTTCTTGTATTCTAAAGATTAAGTCCTTCAGAAACCTAGAAATTTCAAGATATAGGGGATGATCCTTTTCACTCGCCATAAATGTGTAAACAGCTCCATTTATCTCAATTGAGCTCAGGCCTGGATCCTTCTCCAAAGTTTTTGATTTGAGCAATAATCTGGTAGACTTTACACCCTCCAAATTACCAGATAAAGCATAAATATTGGAGAGAAGTATATAATATCCTGCATCATGTGGCTTCAGCTCAAAAAGCCTCTGTGATACCTCGACACCTAGCTCAATATTCCCATGAGCTTTACAAGCACCAAGCAAAGCACCATAAACATCCACACCTGGTTGCAAATGCATGTTCTTAATTACTGAATAAGCATCATTTAATCTCCCTGCACGTCCAAGAAGGTCAACAACACATGCATAGTGCTTTTGATTAGGATTAAGGTTCCATCTTGCTACCATATTATCAAAAATATACAATCCTTGATCAACCAACCCAGCATGACTACAAGCACTCAAGACAGAAACCAAGGTTGAATCATTTGGATCTAAACCTAGATCCTTCATTTTTAGGAAAAGGTCTATTGCATCATTACCGTACCCAAGCATCCCATTACCAGCAATCAGTGCATTCCAGCATGCAGCATCTTTCGTAGCCATCCCTTCAAAAAATCTTCTGGCATCACCTAACTCAGCACAATTTGCATACATGTTTATAATAGATGATCCCAAAAAAGTATCACCTTCAAAACCATTTTTTATCACCAATGCATGCACCATCCTGCCTTGTTGCAAAGCTCCTGAACTGCTGCATCCTGAAAAGATACCTATCAGTGCCACCGAATCAAGCTCCACCTCATCTGTTCCCATCATCTGATTGAAATGTTCCACCACCATACTCCAGTTTCCACTATTCACAAACCCCGTTAACATCAATGTCCAAGCAACTATATCTTTTACAGGCATCTCACAGAATATACAGTAAGCATCATCAACAAAGTTTACACCAATATACTTCTCTATTAGACCAGTTTCAACACGTTGGTTGTTATCATGACCAGATTTAACGACTAACCCATGTATTTGAGTAACTATTTGTAAATCCCCAACGCCAAAAGTAGCAGAAACTAAACTCATTATCGTAAATGTATCCATTAACAAGCTCCTTCTCATTATATTGAAAAGCCAAATTGCTTCCTCAACCATACCATTATTGGAATAAGCAAAAATAATTGCGTTCCACGAGACAACATTCCTCTCAGGCATACTATCAAACACGTATCGGGCAGCAATGGGATACCCTAATTTCGAATACATATGAACTAATGCACTTTGAACAAACACATTACATTGATACTCTTGCTTAACCCAATAACAATGAAGTGATTTCCCTATCAGGTTCAACCTTAATTTTCCAATAGCAGGTAAAATACTTGAAACTGTGATTGCATTAGGCATTAACCCACAATTAACCATCTTACCAAATAACTCAATAGCTTCAAGAAAAAGGCCATTCTTTGCAAACCCATTTATCAATATGGTCCAAGAAACCAAGTTTTTGTGCTCTATTACAGAAAATATTTTGTGGGTTTGTGTTATAAGTCGACATGATGCATATGAATTCATCAATCTGTTACAGAGACGGGTATCCTGAGAAAGACCAGAAATAACAATTTGGGCATGCACTTGTTCAATAGGTTTTGGTTCCTTAAGTCTTTGGAAGATTGAAGCATCCCATAGCTCAGTAACATTGAAGTAATTGGGTATGTGAGAAATTTTGAGTTTCGGGTGAATTCCATTTTGCCGCCAAGTGAAACTGTTCGCTAGGGTTGAAAATCGAACCATTTCATCTTACCACTTCCAATGACACCATCTCAATTACAATTCCTCTGATAAAAACAAAAAACTTTGATAACTTTATGAAAAATTGGAGAAGATGATTAATGTTTAAATGACATGAATTTTTAAAAACTATAAGAGTTGACTTAATATGAATACAATGGCTTGTCATGAATATGATTACACTTCCCATTTTATGATACAGACTTTGTGCTTTTCTATTATATTGAGTTGTATTCATGTATGTCAGGTGGTTTGTGTAGAGCTTCTTGGAATTTTATATAACATGTTATATTTAAGATATATTTCATTCACACGTTAGTTTTGTTTTAATTCAGCGAATTTAAGTTGTTTGAATGCTAAGAAGGTGAGTTTTTGAAGAACATTGTTAAAAATTCATTGAGTTCTTGATAGTTGTGTTGTTAAAGTCTTTTATTGATTTGATTCGTGTTTTTGAGTGAATTTTTGAGTTAATGAAGGGTACTAATGATCCTAAGTGATTGAAATAAGAATCATAGAAGTTTAGAGGGTTTAAAGATGAAAAATGAAAGAGAAAAGTTTAAGAACGCCTGAGGAGGTGGTTTTACTTTTTGTTTAGATTAACAACTTTCCCATGATTATTTAATTTAACTGTTTGAATGAACATTTTATTTGCAAGATTATAATGAAATGAGAAATTGTTAAGATAATTTGACGTGATCATACATTCAAATATAAATTATTGATTTATACAATATTAAAAATCAAAATCAAACCAATAATCCAATAGTTTTTTAATCATATTATTAAGAACCCAAAAATCTAATGATCCAATAGTCACAATCCAACAACGTTTGATTTTTGGACACTCCAATGAACATGGCGCTACCTCACTGATTCTGCACGATGGGCCAAACCCGACTTCCTGCACAACTTGAACTGGGCCAAGGTAGCGAAATGAGACAATGTCCATTTTCAGCCCACTCATAATTTTCTTTTAAAGCCCATGGGGATGTGTGCTACAAAAGTAAGTTGTACGCGTAACGTGACATATATGGAATCGAATAAAAGTACAGGTGAAAATTTTTGAGGATGGACCTATGCAAAGATGTAAAAATAAGACCAATCAAAGGTTTAAAATAGTCCTAGGTACAATACTTTTCTTTCACAAAACTAGGCCCTGCTTCATATTTATGTACTTCATTGTACCATGCAATCTTCAATAAATTCATCAGTTCCTTGCAAGATCCCTATATGCTGCAACTACAAGACAAAAGAAATTTAAGTTTGTAAATTATGAATTCTATGAATTTATGCTTTTTATTTTAAAAAATTAATAATACATGATTTGAATTAAATTGTACATGTTTTTGTCAAAGACAAAGCGTCGCATCAACAAGGGAATCCATTAGGCAGTAACAGTGATGGGTTCGATTACCCAGCCACACATTTAGGCATATAGCAAATAAGCGTGCATGGCCTTTTAACTAGCGGTCACCGCCGAGTCTTGTTTAATTCTACGTATCTCATGTCATCAAAAAACTTTGCTGTAATACACACTCCCTAACCCTTCATATAAATATATACTTATATTCCAGAAAATTTGAACATTGGAACATATTCTCTTTATACTTGTACCTTCATAAGGAAATTGAATTAGAAATGAACCTAACCTTAAAAATTGTATTGGACTATTGACGTTTTTATCAATGAATGTGGGATTACTAAAACTCACCTATTTTGTAGTATTGGGATGTAAACAAGATAATATGAAACTCAAAATTGAGTGACACAAGATAGAATGAATGAATTGTGCGTGTTCTAAGACTATAATAATAAAATAGACTTATAATTAGTTTATCCAAGGTCATACAAAAAGATAAATTGCAATCATAACTATGTGCCAACGAGAGATATTAATATAATTTAGAAAAGATAAAGTTTGAAGCTCACTAAAAATTTACACTATACATATAACACTTGTAGCCCTATTTTACTTTTTGAATCCCAATGTTCCTAAATCATCTCAGCTTTTGGCTTTGATTAAAATCAATTGCTTATTTTGTTAGTTTTTGTGGATGATAAGCAAAGGCCAACCTACCACTAGACTAGGTTTGGGTCACGTGTCATAATTATCCTGAGTTATTCTCTTTGTCCTTAATTATTTTATTTTATGTAATAGCTCGAAAATCATGAATGAGAGAAGTAACATTACACTAGGCAAACCTAATATAACAAACTTGATTCTAAAGGCGAATCGCATAGTTCTCTCCTCCTCCTCCACTTCCTTTTCTTCCCCCCAAATTAACTACTTTTGGACATTATTAATGTAGACTCAACTCATCACACGATCACTAACTAAACAGAAATATTATATGTAATGAGATACGTCATTTCCACTCTACCATTTGTTTATTACTAAACCCAATATTCATCTAGCAATAAGGCGCAAAAGATAATTAAAATACTTACAAAGATGAAGTGACGTATGAGAGCATAATAATTTATGTATCGTTTAGCAATCAAATTCCATATATTAAAATAAATACACTAAGATTAAAATGCTTCTAAAATAAAGTATCTTTGCGCAAGTGGAAAACATTGCGATTCTATCATATTATGCATGCAGTAGATATCAAGTTCTTGCGCATTTTAGATAAGGTTAAAGAATAAACATTGAACTGTAGAAAATAATTAATCTTCTGTGCAAAATAGCATACTGTTTTTCTACCATATGCTTTTGAGGCACAGTACGTAATAAGTTCATGCAAAAACTGTGACTGGATGCTACCAGAGGGAGATTATCTTCGGTTGCACATATTAACTTAGAAAAAAATTACATATATATTAATAGTGGCGGAGCTAGAATTTGGTCTAAAGGGTGTCAAAATATAAAGAAATTAATTTGTGTAGAAGCTAACGATTGTCAGTATGTAATATAGTATACATAGATATTTTAATTCTAGCTACACAACATAATTTTCCGACGAAGGGGTGTCGGTCGACACCCCTTACTACATGTGGCTCCGCCACTTTATATATATTTTGGGAAACTGACAAAAATTAAAATATAATTAACAGTGCACCCATTAAAAGCATAGGAGTGTTCTTGTGTAGTTGGTACAAGGCAGAAGAACCACACGTGAGACCAGTTCAAATTCAGCTAAAGCGCTATTTCATTATTTTAATTTTAAATTTTATTTAAAGATTATATATGGTGCCCCTTATTAAATTCAATAGGTTGGGACTTCTTAGTTTTTTTTCAGCAAAATCAGATAACGTTACCTATCAAATATGCTAAATTGAAAGAAAAAACAAAGACTAATTAAAAGATATTTTAGGTGGATTAGTGACTTGCTCTAATTAAGTTCTAAAGTAAAGATATATCGACTCGAATTAAACATTTTTGTTCCTCCCTAACGTCTTCCTGGGTCGATAGGTGTTATATGTGTAATATGTTCATTATATATGTTTTAAGTAGTGGCAATCCAAGACTTTGTATATGTGAAATTTGTTTTTTAATCCTTTTTGTTTAGTATTTGATTTGAGTTATATGACTTTTTTCACATAAAAGTAATTTGAAAAATAGCGGAAATTTTATAGTAGTATTTTTCTCTATTTAAGTTGTAATAAACATAAGGCATCATTTCCTTGTATCTTAAACTAAATGATATATCGTCAAAGATTGAAGTGCTTCTTAAAGTTAGTAACCAAAATGGCATTCTAATTTTACGTGGTTTTTTACCTCTAGTACTGTGCATTATGATTTATTTTCAAGGGTGTATATATATATAGTTTCATGTGAATTTTTTTTTCACTATATAGACAATCCTTAGCAATGAGATAATTGTTAAATTTCACATATAAAAAATACGAAGTACTCCATTTTCATTTCTTAAACTTTACATGTTTGCGACATGAGTACTTTAATTTACAATTGGGTGAAAACAAGTGCATCAACCACTATTGTTATTTTTATTTGTTTGGGTTCCCACCCTCACCAAAACTCACGTTGAAGTTTTGATTAAATTCAAATAGCATATTATAGTACTTTTATCGGCAGTGCTTTCCATTAAATATTCTTTATACTCAAAAATCTCTAATTAAGAGTGAAACAATATAATCAGTGTACCGCAATATAGGGGATAGGTACACCATTGTTGTTTGCTGTCACTCATTTTAAACCTTGATTATTATGAGAAGAAAAGTTTAGCCAATGGAGCAATAAAGAGTATTTAATTAGGTCGAGAATGAAAAGGTGGTTTGTGCATAAGAGGAGACAAATTTAATTAAACAAATGCAATAATATCACCATACCTTAAATTAATCTTCTTCTCGTTAATTGGACAACACAGATTAATTAAATAACGTTTTGATTGAACATTTCATACATAATGTAAAAGTACTGGAAATGTCTTAATCTTATATTGGCAAAATGAGAGACACCTTTTCCCTCGAATAAACGACAAATCCATAATTTTTTTTGTCTTACCTCTCTAAAAGAGTGACAAAAAACGCACCTATTTTGGTGATATTCCTTTTCTTCGATTTATTTATATGATATTATTTGATTAAAAATTAAAAATTGAGAAATAAATTATTTATTTTAAGTAAGATGAAAATATAATTTATTATGAAAAAAAAAGTTTAATAGTATATATAAATTAAAAGAAAGTGTATAAATGCCTTTGAATTTATATATCCTCAGAAAAAATAAAATGAAAAAACAAGTTGTACCAAAGATTAAACTTAATTATTTTATAATTAACTTTCACAATTAAAGATATCTATCATTTTGTCCCCTTCTTTAACTCATGGAAGTGGATGAGAAGTCATTTATGTTGGTGATAAGATCAATAAATTGAAGGGGAGCTTAAATCATATATATGCACAGTGAGTATTAACATTTTTCTCCATTGTTAGGTAACCCAAAAAATTAGCTAATTTAACCTCTAATTTCGTTATATATTTTGATGTTGAAATTTATAAACTTGAGTTTTTAAAACTTTGTTTCCAGATGTATTTTACTTTTAAAAGTTTAAATTTTGTGAGTGTAAAAGTTTCAAAAATACAAAATTAGTTTGAGCTAATTTTTAGAAACTTTAAAATATTTAAAAATCAAATTCCTTAAAATCTAATCAATTGAAGGACAATCAAATACTTCAAATATTTTTTTTCAAAATCGTCTTCCCAAATATATCACCTAACACTAGCTCAATCGAGTTAAAACGATTGGTGGTATAAAAGAATCTCACAGAACTAGTGTGCATATTTAAATGGAGTTAAAAGGCAGAAGTATCTCCTAAATTATGACTGAAATATCAAAAATAAGATTTAATTACACCTAAACTTATTTTTTTTTAAATTTCACACATTTTTTAGCTTACACGACATATTTCATAACTTTAAGTTGTTGAGATTTTGAAAGATAATTGAATTTCAAATAAGTCAAAAAAATCTACAAAATTACCAAAAATATAGATGGGGATAGGGCAATAGGACTCTTGTTTAATTATTGTGTCTTGGATATTTTGGTGATATAATCTATGAGGGTTAATTATGTCTTATCTCTATTTAAATACATAATACATATATATATTTTCTAATCTAACTTCATATGATCATATTTTGCACCCTTAAACTTTGAACATACATAAACATAAGCAGACACTCATAATTTATATAGAGCTAAGCAATAATATAATTGTTGCTTATACACATTTAGAATTGAAAACATAATTATCGATTATATCAAATTAAAATATATTTAATTTAACTTAATATTATTAAACATAGATAAGAACAAGCATTTCCATTTTTTGTTTTTGGTCAAAACCATAAATCATTACTCCTCACTTTTCCATTACTTAACTTGAATACAAACACTTGCCAGTTATAAACCAGCTCCAGAATACCCCTAATATATTCGAATAAAACAAAAAACAAAATAGAGAGAGATGTCACGTGATCACCCTGAGGCGTTATGCGTAACAATCTCTGCAAGTTCCATAATATGATCACTGTTCATCTTCTTCACATTCTTCTCTCTGCTATTCTCCTCTTCTTCCTTCATGTTCATATAAATGCCGTAAATATATGAACAAAATCCCCATACACATAGCGAAGTCGACACAGCTTTAAGCCCACTGAAATAATCACCGTAAACGAATACTCCACCCAACACGTTTATCCCCATCAACGCCGTCATGCATACACCTCCGGTTAACGACGTCGTCAAAAACACCATCCCTGCCGTACCCATGAAACACAGCTGCCACGTCACCACATTAAACCCCACCGTCAGCCAGTACGCTTTCGGTCCTAAATCGAACACCTTCAAGCTCTCCCTCTTCATCTCAGAGAAACCGCCGTCCGCTGCCATACCCACCGTGGCCAACACCGTCGCCGCTATCTCCATGACCAGCTGCATTTCCACTACCATGGCGTAGCAGTTAACTTTTTGGTATATCTTCTCCATGACAGGGAGGTAAAGAGCGAACATCAATCCTGCACCTACGGTTGAGAAAAAGCCTTTGAAGTACTTCGCCTTTGTTAGTCCAATCGGTTTGTCGTGACTTGAACTCAGGGCTAATATGACCGAACTGAGGGTGAGAACGACGACACAGTTCAGATTGGGGTATGTGATTTTTTGCTTGACGATAATCATGGAAGTAACGAGGGTAAAGGCCAATTGAGTAGACAAAACCAGAGAATTCGTTGAAACAGGAAGATAAGAATTCCCCCAAGAGAAAAGAAGATTGTTAACCCCCAACAACAACCCGATGAGAATTGAGAGGGTGATGATTTTAGGGGTGAACCCAGAAAACAATTTTCTGTCGGTGAAAATTCTGAAAAAGCAGATTGGGAATAGAAGAAGAGGAAAACCAGCACATTGTACCCAAGTGGAAACCCATCTACTGCCACCTTTGTGATTGAAGTAGAATTTCGAAAGCAGACTAGACGAAACGGAACCCAAGAAGAGACACATGTAATTGATTACCAGTAAAATCATATAGTAACGCTTGCCCATTTCTGCTTGCATTTTGGATCTGGTGCTTACTCTGCCAGTACCACCTTTGTTGTTGCTACAATACATGATGATCTTCGCCAGTACTGATCTGATAAACCACGCGGCCTGCTGTCGATTTTGGTTAAGCGCTGCTGGTGGTTGTTGAGCTGATAACTCCATTAATTCTCTGCTGAAAAGCTAATTGGTTTTGCTATGAAAATTTTTGAAGCGGCGGAGAAAAGATGAAGAATGTGTGTTGTGTTGTGTTGTGTTGTGTGACAGATGAGACGAATGCCTTTGCCTTTTTAGAGTTGAGTAGAGAGCGAGCACTGAATTCCCAATTGAAAACCTATGACGTCTTTTTATATTAAATCACTTCAACTAATTGTTGATAATTAATTTTTAGAATTTAATTAAATTATTATTAATTTAACATTTAAAAAAATATATATTGATAAGCAATAGGAAAAAATACTATAAATTACAATATTTTACATCATAAAATTATTAACAAATTATTTTATTATGTGACTCTAAAAAAGGAAACTATGACAATTAAAAATTTAAGTAATAATCTTGTCATATGAAAAAATCTTGTGAACAAATTTCTACAATTTAGTTAAAATACGTTCTCATGTTTTAAGTAGAAGTGGAAAAATCAATTCATAAAATTATATTTGGTTTAACAGTTTTGATGTGGACCGATTAATGATTGGCATATTTTATTAATTAAGGTTATTTTGATTTGCTTAGTTTAATCTATGTTGGATTTGGACTGATATAAAGTTTAAATTGATCGATGAGAAGTCTTGTCTAAATATATTTGGAAATATATATTTTTTATATGATGTTTTTTATATAGTCATATTTTGAGATTTTTCATATTATGTACTCAACTAAATTATAAGAAAAAAAATTCAATTTAAAACTTAAATCAAAATTGAACGAGTTGGGTTATCAATCCATTTTAAATTGGAAAAATTATTTGGATGATATTTTTAATAAATAATCATTGATTTTAATGATATTTTTTATTTGTTGTCATTTTTAATGATACATAATAATATTATGTTAAATTTGTAATATTTATTTAATATGAATTATGTATCATAATTTTTTTTAAAATATATTATGTATGATTAGTGAAAAATTGACACATTGTATTATAAATATATTAAAATGTGTGTTAAATATATTATTTATCAATAAAACTTGTATTATATATTAATAATAAATTGTTCTTTGTGATACGTATTAAAATCGTATATTAAAAGTAACCAGATAAAAAAATGTTATTACTATAAATAGTAAATATTTTTTAAATATATTATATTTACGTAAGTAATTCCCTTTTAGCTATATTACTAAGATTAGTGATACGCTTTTTTATTAATTTAATTTTAATTCTCTCAAATTTAATTCAATGGTGTATTTGACTACCCTAATTTTTTTGATATTCCTATATTCTCTTTTAATTTTATATCATTTAGTTTCATCCCACCACAATCATACATTATTATCAATTTATACCTAATATTTTAAATTAAAATGCCTTCTCTTCATTTTAAAAGCATTTCACTCAGCAACAACACTCTCTTTGGAAAACTTTTACTATGAAAAAGGAAAATTTCTTTTACATGTCCTCTTTACTCTTTATTAAAAATGGAAAGTGTCTTAATATTTGTCATTTTACAAAATTAATATATAAACAACATTTTTTTCTCTTATTTTACCATGAAGAGTTACAGACCTTGAAATTATACATTCGATCAACATAGAAAAAATAAGTAATTGACATTGTTTGTTGGTTAAATTAATTAATCAAAAAGAAATTAATTCATGCTCATTAATTGAAAACTCGACAAACACTAAATAATGTTACAGTGGTATTAATTGAAAACTCAACAAACACTAAATAATGTTACAGTAATAAACTTACTTAAATTCGTAAAAAACATGAAATCTAAAATGGTGATAACTAAATGGAAACAGATGATTGTAACTTGTGTGGAATAGTGGATATTAGGGGTGTCAAAATAAACCCAAAAACATAGGTAACCCGCCTAAAATTTTATGGGTTGGGCTCAAGATAATTTAATTCGTGTTCAATCTCAACTCATTCAAGTCTAATCCATTTCAAGAGAATCAATTCAGCCTAATTCAATATCTAATTTCAACCTGTTTAAAAATATTTTATTAAGATATTATGTTCATATATTGAAGATATGAATTATTCTATTTAACATCTTTTACGATTTATCTATTCATTTCTTACTTTTTTAACAAAAAATCTTGACGGAAATTCAAATTGTGACTATAAAAGTTAAATATCAATATGTTAAATTATAGAGATTAATCTGATCAAATTAGGCGGGTCAAATTGGGCGGGTCATGACTCAACCCGTTTTTAAGCCCAAAGCAAACTTGAGAGGGTCAAGACTCAACCCGATTTATATTTCAACCCATTTTAATACGGAAAAGGGCCTAAAATACCCTCAAAGTATTGGAAATGGTACAAAATTACCCTCCATCCACCTATTGGCTCCAAAATACCCTTCCCACCCACCTATTGGGTCCAAAATACCCTTGTCATCCACCTTTTGGTTCAAAATTGACCATTTATTTAACGGTTTTATATTTAAACTATTTAAATATTTTTAAAAATACGTGGCGCTCAACTATATGTTAAAATTTTAACTTATTAGTATAATTTATAAATCACTCCACTATCCATCCCATTAATAATTAAATCCCTCTAAATTAATGAACCCGTCACATTATTAATGCAAGCTACTGCCAATTGAGTGTTTTTAAAAATTATAGAAGTAAATTATCATACATTCGAGTGGCTAAATAAAATCACCAATAAAATTAAAAGTCTGACTATGTTCATCTTAATTATTCTTACGTCTCAATTATGTGATGTTACTTCATAGGTAGCCTTTTTTTAAAATAATGTATTAATGTTTTAAAACAAATTATAAATATTTATAAAATTATATTTAACAAAAGTGCATGAATCAATTCGGGATGTATTATTTCTTTACCTTTAATCATAAATTTCTAATTCTATTTTAAAAGAAAGTGTCCTCCTAAATAACCGGCTCAACCTAAATTTAATTGGGGTTCCGATTCGGACTCGAATAATTTTGAATGTCATTTTCACAGAAATAGCATATAATTTGAGAAGGAAACAACTGACTATTACGCGATGCGATTTTTGTACTATCAAACAATTAGACATCAATTCCAAACTAATTGAAGTCGACAGTATGAATCTCTTTGTCTATATTTGAAGACGGCTATATGAATCCCCTGTATCTGTTACTCTCAATTTATGCTTTTGTTAATGGAAATTGTATAGTCATATAGTAAAGCTTTGGGAAAATATTGAAGGGCACCATAAAACTATCCTTAAACCACTATTCCACTATCCTCTTATATCTTTGAACACATCTCAATTGACTAAAGCTTAAGCAAACTCTGCCAGCTAAAAAGTCATAATGCAGTAGGGATGTAGACAAATATAACCATAACATAATTACAAGTATATATTAGGAAAATGATGCTAATAAGGAGAGGTGGGCTGCTACACCCTCTGTATTCACACCAAGGGGGAACGAGAAACATCTGATACTCTTTTATTTGTATAGATGGAGAGGACATGGTTATGCAATCTTATGGGAAAAGGTTAAATCTTGTAATGTAAGGAATCAGAAATGTGACTCAAAATCAATTATCAAAGAAGAAGTGATTAGATTAGTTGTATATACTTGGAGAGATGATCAAGTATCTGGAACTGGTAAAAAGGTATTGAAGAAGACTTCAGTAGAACACTAGAGAAATAAAAAGACTGGCAAAATTCACTCACATCAACTTAGCTTATTGTATGAAGATGCCTGATAATTGACTTTCAGCTTTTTGACACTTAGTGGTTTAAGAATGGGCAACATGAAAATGTTAAACTTATGTTCGGCACTGTAAAAGATGCTTCATGCAATACAGTAGGACATGTATGTAAGTTCATCTCAATTATGTATGTTCTAAAAAGTTACTGTTTAGATTCCCTCAAAAAAAAATCCAGCACAAAGGAGTAAATGTTGCTTAGTTTCTACATCTGCCATTCCCTGCTAGGCTAAATTAGTATCAGTAGCTACAGAAAAAATAAAAGTTGCCCCTTCTTACAAGAGATGGTCATTTCTTTGGGCACTTATGATCTTCCAAAATTCTGCAGGTGCTCTCACTTGAAGATGGTCCAGTGAGGTCCATTTGGAAAGATGTAGGAGTTTCAGTCATAATCATAAACACCGATGGGCATACAAAGATCTCCTTAGATTGGCTAAAGTATGTATCTTTTTACCATTTTCTAATTATTGGATAACTTTTGATTAATGTTGGTGATTACTGATGGAAGAAAACTTTTTGTTAAAAATTTAAGTAATAATCTTGTCATATGAAAAAATCTTGTGAATAAATTTCTACAATTTAGTTAAATTACGTTCTCATGTTTAAAGTAGAAGTGGAAAATCAATTCATAAAATTATATTTGGTTTAACAGTTTTGATTTGGACAGATTAATGATTGGCATATTTTATTAATTAAGGTTATTTTGATTTGCTTAGTTTAATCTATATTGGATTTGGACTGATATAAAGTTTAAATTGACCGATGAGAAGTCTTGTCTAAATATATTTGGAAATATGTTTTTTTATGATGTTTTTTATATAGTCATATTTTGAGTTTTTTCATATTATGTATTCAACTAAATTATAAGACAAAAAAAACTTTCAATTTAAAACTTAGTTCAAAATTGGACGAGTTGGGTTATCAACCCATTTTAAGTTGGAAAAATTATTTGGATGGTATTTTTATAAATAATCACTGATTTTAATGATATTTTTTATTTGTTGTTATTTATAATGATAAATAACAATATTATGTTAAATTTATAATATTTATTTAATATGAATTATGTATTATAATTATTTTTTAAAATATATTATGTTTGTTTAGTGAAAAATTGACACATTGTATTATAAATGTATTAAAATGTGTGATAAATATATTATTCATCAATAAAACTTGTATTATATGTGAATAATAAATTGTTCTTTGTGATATGTATTAAAATCATATTATAAGTATATTAAAAGTAACCAGATGAAAAAAAATGTTATTAGTATAAATGGTAAATATTTTTTAATTTTATGTATGTAATCCCCTTTAAGCTATATTACTAAGATTAGTGATACGCTTATTTATTAATTTAATTCTCTCAAATTTAATTCAATGGTGTATTTGACAACCCTAATTTTTTAAGCAAAAAATGATATTCCTATATTCTCTTTTAATTTTATATCATTTAGTTTCATCCCACCACAATCATACATTATTATCAATTTATACCTAATATTTTTAATTAAAATGCCTTTTCTTCATTTTAAAAGTATTTCACTCAGCAACAACACTCTCTTTGGAAAAATTTTACTATGAAAAAAAAATTCTTTTACATGTCCTCTTTACTCTTTATTAAAAATGGAAAGTGTCTTAATATTTGTCATTTTACAAAATTAATACATAAACAATATTTTTTTTCTTATTTTACCATGAAGAGTTATAAACCTTGAAATTATACATTTGATCAACATAGAAAAAAAAAGTAATTGACATTGTTTATTGGTTAAATTAATTAAATAAAAAGAAATTAATTCATGCTCATTAATTGAAAACTCGACAAACACTAAGTAATGTTACAGTGGTATTGATTGAAAACTCAACAAACACTAAATAATGTTACAGTGATAAACTTACTTAATTTCTTAAGAAACATGAAATCTAAAATGGTGATAACTAAATAGAAACAGATGATTGTAACTTGTGTGGAATAGTGGATATTAGGGGTGTCAAAATAAATCCAAAAACATAGGTAAACCGTCCAAAATTTTATGGGTTGGGCTTAAGATAATTTAATTTGTGTTCTATCTCAATTCATTCAAGTCTAATCCATTTCAAGAGAATCAATTCAGCCTAATTCAATATCTAGTTTCAACCCATTTAAAAACATTTTATCAATATATATATGTTCATATATTGAAGATATGAATTATTCTGTTTAACATCTTTTACGATTTATCTATCCATTTCTTACTTTTTTAACAAAAAACCTTGACGGAAATTCAAATTGTGACTATAAAAGTTAAATATCAATATGATAAATTATAGAGATTAATCTGATCAAATTAGGCAGGTCAAATTGGGCGGGTCATGACTCAACCCGTTTTTAAGCCCAAAGCAAACTTGAGAGGGTCAAGACCCAACCCGATTTATATTTCTACCCATTTTAATATTTCCAATTTCAATTCAACCTGCTAATTTGACACCCCTCGTGAATATCGTATTTAATCAATCACATTTAACGAAGCAATCGCGACCTGNTATTTTAGGCCCTTGTATCTCCAATTTCAATTCAACCTGCCAATTTGACACCCCTCGTGAATATCGTATTTAATCAATCACATTTAACGAAGCAATCGCGACCTGGAACAAAGACCGTTTGGCTTACCATTGGGATAATGTTCGAGTATGTATATTCTCCCTCAATCAATAATATTTGTGTATTTTTGAATTGATACATATTAAGAAAATAATAATTGATATAGTAAATTATAATTTTAGCTATATTAATTATGAAATGAGTGAATTAAAAAGCTTAAGATTTTCAAGAAGTTTCACTTTTTATCAAAGTAATAAATTGAGAGTTTATTTCTTAATTTGTCAAAATGGACAAGTAATTAAAAATAACTAACAAAAATGTGGACAAATAATTAGAAACAGAGGGTATAGATCCATTGTTTGTGAACCATTCAAATAAATTATATACTCCCTTTGTTCTTTTGAGTTGTAATATTATGTTTTTTGAGAGTCAATTTGATTTAAATTAGATTATATTCGTTCGATATTATAAAATAAATTTTAAATATTTAAAAATTATACGAAATATACTGTAATTACAATTCTTTTCATGTTAATATGATAGAAAATATCTTAAAATGTTAGTCAAATCTCACATTTTTGACTCTCAAAAAGGAAACTATAATATTAAAGAGCGGATGCATTTACAAATGAAGTATAAAAGCTTGGCCTGTGCTTCAATCTTCATCAGAACTTTTGAGGGCATGGTTGTATAAACCAAAAATAAAGCATCTTAATTCTTATGACAACTAAACTATCCGTTAAACTGTATGGATAAAATTGAGACTAGATATATGTTCAAGATATGCATAATTAAAATTTTAAACCTTTCAATTTATTTTTAATTTTAGATCACTAAAATACTTAAATCGCGTCTGAGCCGGAGTTAAGTTTTGTAGTGGAACAGTCCTAGTAGTACTAGAAACATGCATGCATGAGATGGGGGCGATCAGAGACAATTAATTGAACAAAAAGGCAAACATTTTACCCCCAAATGAAACGGTTGAATCTGCTAGTTTTATTTATTATATTGTGGATTTGCATTGACTACTTCGTTACTCTTCTCTCTTCTGCCATTTTACCGCTGCTTTTTTTTTTTTTTATAGCCTACCTATTCTCAGTAGTTGTCAGTTTTACCCATCTGAACATGTCTCTCTTTCTTATTTATAATTTATGATATTGATAACTTATATTAAAATCTCAATTAATTTATATTTATTAAAATAAATAGATTCTTGCTTCAAACCATGGAAATAACAAAGTAATTGAAGGAGAGTAAAAGAAAAATTCATACCCAAATTCCGAATACAATAACTTGGTTAAAGATAAAAGAGGAGATTAAAAGGTTTTTTATATTCAAAATTTGAATTTAATAATTTAATTAAAAATAAAGTAATAATATTAATCCAACGAGAGTCCTCGATAACATAATTTTGTGGTCTACCTATATTTCACTGCATGTATAGTCTTCCTTGTATGCATTAATTCTATCACAGATCATATCCACAGAGATTCTTCGTGTCTCTTGTAAGTTGTCTCTGCAAAAGAAGAGGAAAAAGCAGATTTGTAGTGCTTCCATTAATTAAGAATATCAAATTATTAATTCAAAATAAATGTTTTGTAATTATACCGTCATTTAATTTTATTTAATAGGAAATACATTGTCATTCTCGCCTCTTGCTCGCCACCCTACATCTCCCTCTCACCTTTCACATTTTTATACAAACACAAATATGTAAATTGTGTGTTGTGTGTTGTATAAAGTGAGAGAGATTGTATATACAAATACAATATTTTTTCGTTCTATACACTTATAATTATAGTAATACAAATCTTATCATGTTCAGTTATTTTTTTGCCTTTCTCGCTCTCTTGTTATATAATGTACAATTTGTGTTTGTATGAACAGAGAGATCTGTGAGATGTCATATGCAAATTCAAATGTTTTAAGTCTATTCAATTGTATATTAACTATATTCAATTGTATACAAATTCAAATATTATGCAGATATACAAGCACAATCAATTTGATACATATACATAGTAGTTACAAATATATAATTATCTAACCGACATACATATATAATTCACTTCTTTCCACTCTTTGTCCTCTCTCGCTCACATCTTTCCTCTTTACCCTAATCTCGCTCGCCGCTCTATCCTTACACAAATAACATATACATATACTAACACAATTTTTATAGACACAGACGCCCCCATTTATACAAATCGCTACGATTTATACAAATCAGATGTTGCATAGCAATCGTAGTTTACTATGGAGCGCAAATAACAAAATTATAGCTATAGAGCGCTGATATAATTTTTATGTTTGGTATTACTAAAAATTTTTACTCATTTACGTATCTCCTCCATTTTTTTCGTTACAAATAATTCTATAATTTCAGATAAAAATGTTTGAAATTTGGCCACCTATGTCAAAAGTTGTTACGGAAATGGCTAGAATTTAAATATATTTTTTCAAACGTAGGCCATAACCTAAAAAGTGCTTTTGGGCTTTGCGTTTACGACTGGATTGGACTGAAGACCTAATACGGCCCAAAAGCCCACATGACGCGAGTGGTGCACGATTTATTTGGCGGGAACCCGAGAACGGCGGCTATATCTTTTTCCCGCCAAACCCCTAATCGTCTCCATATCTATTTTGTCTTTCTCAGAAACTTGCACTTGTTTTTTGATCCCTCTTTGAGAAATTTGAAGATCAAGAAATGGACAGCTATGGCGGTGGCGGGTACTTCGTCGACGAGAAAGCCGTTAGGGTCGAAAACATCTTCTTGGAGTTCCTCAAGAGGTTCAAATTTCTCTTTCAATTTGTATAAAACAATTTCTCCCTTTTTTCTTTCTGGATCTAACATTGTGCTTTCAGTTTTCGAGTGGATGCGAACTCACGTGAGCCATTTTACGAGTCGGAGATTGAAGCCATGAGACCTAACGAGTCCAACACAATGTTCATTGATTTCTCTCACGTTATGCGCTTCAACGATATTCTTCAAAAGGCCATTTCCGATGAGTTTCTCAGGTATTTTTCTGTTGATATTGCTTTTTTACTGTGTATCTTGAAGAACAAGTAAAAAAGACTCAAACTTTGAATTTCAATTGTAGGTTTGAATCCTATCTGAAAAATGCTTGCAAGAGATTTGTGATGGAATTGAAGCCCACTTTCATCACTGATGATAATCCTAACAAGGACATCAACGTCGCATTTTACAATCTTCCGCTGATTAAGAGGTTCGCTTCAATATTACGCTGCCCCCCTTTTATATGATTCTAGTTAATTGCCATTTGCTAATTTGAGAATTGGGCCCAGATTGAGAGAGTTGACTACCTCAGAGATAGGGAAATTGGTGTCGGTAACTGGAGTGGTAACTCGTACCAGTGAGGTCCGACCAGAGCTTCTACAGGGAACCTTCAAATGCTTGGACTGTGGAACTGTGATCAAGAATGTTGAACAGCAATTCAAATACACCGAGGTTTAGTTTCCTAGTCATTCATCTGTCAATAAGAGGCCATTTTTATTGTTGTTGTTGTTGGTTCATGGTTGTGCAGTAATTGGCCTTGTTAGTTGTGAACTCTCTCAAAGATGGAGAGTGTACCTTTTTTTTTTTTCAATGTAAAGCACAATGGAAACTTATGTCATGCTATGATTAACAATATTAACAATTGTGTCAACCAATGCCTCAATTCAATAGCTCACAATTAACTACACCACAAAGTTGGATATTCCCAGAGGTGATCAAGAATAGGCTTGGGATCATGCACTGTTTTATCTAGTGATTTCTACATTCCATGTCTACCAATTTTACTACTTGCTATCTTGTCTTGAATGTTCATCACTCTTTTTTAATCTTATTGTTACGTCTCTGTAGCCTATAATTTGTATGAATGCGACATGTCAAAACAAAGCAAGATGGGCATTACTCAGGCAAGAGAGCAAATTTGCAGACTGGCAGAGGGTCCGAATGCAGGAGACCTCCAAGGAGATACCAGCAGGGTCCCTTCCAAGATCACTTGATGTCATTCTACGCCATGACATTGTGGAACAAGCCAGAGCAGGTGACACGTAAGTACAATTACTTTATACTAGCAGAGTAACCTAGTACTTAACTCGGATATGTTGCATTCTCATTGGTGTTCCTACTCTGTTGCAGGGTCATATTTACTGGTACCGTTGTGGTGATACCTGACATACTTGCACTTGCCTCTCCTGGGGAGAGAGCTGAATGTCGCCGTGATGCATCTCAGCGAAAGAATGGTACTGGTGCGCAAGAAGGTGTGAAGGGTCTTCGAGCCTTGGGCGTGAGGGATCTCTCGTATCGGTTAGCATTTATAGCTAACTCGGTTCAGGTTAGTGACACTTTCAGATTAGATAACTTCTATTTTTGACAGGGATCTGATAAAGGAACATCTCCTGTTGATTCCTTAATCTAAACATCTTAGAAGTTGAATGAATATACTATTTGTTTGGAAATGCAGTCTTTTTTCTACTCTTTACTGTGCATTTTACATAATGATAATGTATTCATCTCCTTTACTCAGATATGTGATGGTCGAAGGGACAATGACATCAGAAATAGAAGGAGAGATGTTGATGAAGAAGAGAGTCCCCAGTTCATGGTTGGTCTTTCTTTCATCTTTTTTCACTTTTCATCAAACAAAAATTATAACTAGAGTATCTGGTTATATTTCAGTGTGTATAGCTTCATTTTATATGGTTCATAAAATCAATCACAATTGGGTAGCTTCGTGCTATAAAACTTTGGATATGTATCAACACATCCATAGCCAATAAGATATGATAAAATTGTTATATGTTTTGAGGGAGGAGGGGAGAAGAATATTTGGGATCAGACTTAGTCAGTCAGGCTCATCCTTGTATATATACTATAGAAGGCTATACTATAGAAGGCTATGGCCCATAGTCCATGAATATGTAACCATTTCATTGCAGTATGGAAGCTCCTTCTCTTTTACTAATGTGCTAGTCAAATTTTAATATACTCAACTGACTCAGTTTTGGTCACTCACTCAATTGGCAGACTGAAGAGCTAGAAGACATCCAACGAATGAGGAAAGTTCCGGATTTTTTCAATAAGCTTGTTGAGAGTGTTGCTCCAACTGTTTTCGGTCACTCAGATATCAAGAGGGCAATACTGCTCATGCTTTTGGGTGGTGTTCACAAGTTTACTCATGAAGGCATTAATTTAAGAGGGGACATCAATGTTTGCATTGTTGGAGATCCTAGCTGTGCAAAATCTCAGTTCCTCAAGTGTGTTTTCTTCTCTTCTTTCTAATTTCTTCAACTGGTTTCCGAGCAAATGACTTAACTTCTGCTACTTCATATATTGCCTAGATACACAGCAGGTCTGGTTCCTCGATCTGTCTATACATCAGGGAAATCCTCGTCTGCTGCTGGGTTGACAGCAACAGTGGCCAAAGAACCAGAAACTGGAGAATTCTGTATTGAGGTAGCTTGCAACTTTTTCTCCTCTCGTTACAAAAATGGGTAATTTGTTGTACGGAGTATAAAATAAGTTAAGTTGCATCAGCAAGTCTAAAAGATGTCATCTGTGATGACATTGAACAATTGCCTGCGACTGTTATCTGCACTCCAAAGTGCATGATGCACGGGGGGGGGGGG
>NC_028638.1:49660011-49686077 GCF_001406875.1 Solanum pennellii
GGGGGGGGGGGGGTCTGTGCAAATTAATCTTGAAATGAGTTAACTCTCTCTAGACAAATGAATTCTTCTTACTTTTTTTTCTTCTATATTTTGATTTCTTTTCAGTATATTTTTATCATCTTAAATTCTATCCCATATCCTATTAAGTTTTCTTTATGCCTTTTAGGCTGGTGCACTGATGCTAGCAGACAATGGTATCTGTTGTATTGATGAATTTGACAAAATGGACGTTAGAGATCAGGTATTTACTCTTCATGCCATCTCATTTCTTCAGCACTTCTGTTTACTTTCAACAAGTTTAGCTCTGATACTGGAGATTTCTGCCATCTTTGAGGTTGCCATTCATGAAGCAATGGAACAGCAGACAATAAGCATAACTAAAGCCGGTATACAAGCAACACTGAATGCCCGGACTTCAATTTTAGCTGCAGCCAACCCCACGGGTGGGCGATATGATAAGACCAAACCTCTGAAGGTGACTGTTGTTCTTGCTACCAATGCTTCTTCCTGATCTAGTGTTTGTCTTCATTCATGCATGTTTCATTTGTCATTTTTATTTGTCTAATAATAGTGTTTTCTTGTACAGTATAATGTTGCACTACCTCCTGCCATTCTTTCAAGGTTTGATCTGGTATATGTTATGATTGATGACCCTGATGATCAAACAGACTATAATATTGCTCATCACATAGTGAGAGTTCACCAAAGGCGGCAGAATCCAGTTGACCCTCCTTTTAGCACTGCACAAGTGAAGCGATACATAATGTATGCTAAAACACTGAAACCTAAGGTCCGTGATGCACCTTTGTATATCAAGGTTGTAGTAGATTCTGCTCTCTGCTTACTGTTGTATTAAAAAGATATTTGTATTATCCAGCTATCTGCAGAAGCTAGAGAGTTGTTGGTTGATTCATATGTTGCTTTACGTCAAGATGACACTGCTCCAGGGAGTAGAGTTGCCTACCGCATGACTGTTAGACAGCTGGAGGCGTTGGTCAGACTTTCGGAGGCTATTGCTCGATGTCACTTGGATATTCAGGTGCAAGAAGTGCTGAATTTTTTTATGTTGGTTTTTTAGTACATCATTGAGTATATGCTCTCAACTGTGTATTTTGGGATAGGTGCAACCACGTCATGTACAAATTGCAAAGAAATTGTTGAAGACATCGATAATCAGGTAAAAAGAAATGCATAGTACCTCACAGTGAAATTTTGAAAGACATAAAAAAACTGGACGCATGCACCAAATGGTTATGAAGAAAAATACACAAGCAATTCATGCTGATAACTGGACAATTCAACTTTTTATGCAGTGTGGAGTCCAGTGAAATTGATCTATCTGAGTTCCAAAATGAGAATCCCGAGGATGGTATTGGTGATACTCAAAATGGTACTGGTCAAGGGGAAACTGAACCAACTGAAGCTCCGGCTGAGTCAGTATCTGGGAATGCAGGTATGTAATATTCAATGTTCAATTGGTTGTTTTTTAGGATCTGATTTCAAAATCCATAGACTTCTTGTGTCTTAATTTGGTTATCCATGGTGTAGAAAATGGTGCTGGAACTACCAACAAGCAAGGAAAGAAACTAGTCATTACTGATGAATATTTCCAGAGAGTCACCCGTGCTCTTATTCTGCGATTGAGGCAGCATGAAGAGACTGTAATGCAAGACGGTAAGTCAGCGCGTACAATTTTACAGATTCTTTTGCTTAGGGTTGTTAGCAAAAGTTGAATTGAAGTTTTACTATGTGTTGTTTTAATGACATTAAATTTTCTGTGATATGATATATGGAGAAATAATGAAATAGGGACACAACAAATAGGACCAGTAGGATCAAGTAATACAAGCTTGAAAAACATTCATTTGCTAGGGGAGAATTCAGTTTTAATCCAAGTGAAGACATTTTTCTGTTGTGGAATGTGGAACGCTCATAAACATTTATACACCTGTAGGGACTGGATTAGCTGGAATGAGGCAGAAAGATCTTATACAGTGGTACGTGAGTCAGCAGAATGATAAGAATAGCTACAGCTCCATGGAAGAGGCAGCAGCCGAAGTCACGAAAGTGAAAGCTATTATAGAGGTAACCTTGGATATTTATGCATTTTAATGGTCTTGATAAATATATGCCCTATGCTCAACTGTTATTTGGACCATATTTATGTTGGACAGAGCTTGATTCGAAGAGAAGGCCATTTGATAGTTGTAGATGATGGTACGCAAGCAGGCGAGGAAAGTGGAAGGCAATCAGCATCCAGAAATGACCGGATTTTGGCAGTGGCTCCCAATTATGTTGTAGATTGATTTGGAATTCTTGTGAACAGGACAGAAAATCTGGGGCTGTTTGAGCGCAATGGCAGCGCGGCCTAAAGTTGTAGGACTGGGGAACTGTGTTTTTCTACTGTCATAGCTGAGAAATCTTACACCCTTTGTGGGAATGTTCTACTATACGAGACTAACTTGTTTAAGTTAAGCTAATTGTTGTACTTGAGTTTGAGAATGTGAAGTTACCAAGCCTACCTGTTCTAGTATTAGTTTTGAGTTTGCTTATGTTCAATATAAAGTATCAACTGGAATTAGTCTTCTGGATTCATTAAGCTGAAATGGTGCATTTTTAATTCTAGATATTTCATAATCTAACCAACTAACGAGTCATGTAATTATTGCTCATGTCCTTTTATTTATTTTTTTATCTTCAAAGAGAGACTAGTACGAGGTGCATCTTTGAGGGATATAAAATTAAGGAGAACACAAAAAGATGAATAACAGTGTAAAAGATCATTTTCAAGATTGAGAAAGATTTTCAATTATTAATAATACTAGGTAAGAGTTGCCCGTGCAAGCACGGGCCCAACGTTGTAATACTTTTGTGAGTTGAATGTAATGATAGTGCATACATTGAGACACGAGATTTTACGTTCTACATGCTACATTTTGACTGCTACATTTTGGCCCTTTTTTAGCATTATTCAGCGGCAGAGAGCACGTCTAGGATAAGAGGGAATGAATTTAGCGTTTAGTTATGGAGAGGATAAATGTGGAGTGTGATTGCAACATTTAAGTACCTGACGGTTTATTCTTGCAAAATCCACGCTATCAACAACAAAAGTGTCCGCCATATCAATATTTATAGTAGCCGAGTAGACAAAAGGGTGGTGCCAGCCATATCGCAAAAAAGTAGTATATACTACGCTGATAACAAAAGGAGAAAATTGTCAGTTATTGAAAAAAAAGAGTGTAAAAAAGTATATCTAAGTTGTATAATTTGATTATTTAGTTAGGAATAAGGTGAGTATCCTGCAGGTTGTCATCCAAATCTAGGCATTATTCTGAGGAAACATGGGTCCAAAAAAACAAAAGAAAAAGCAAATGAAAGTGTAAATATTTGAACAAAATATCAACAAACATGTGAGTCAACGACAGTCCATCCCGTCCCTCCTTGTATAATCAAAGTTCTGATGAGACTACAAGTTGCTGAACCAACTGAAAAGCAATATGTGAACAATTACGTCCACTCACAAAAGTATTACTTACTGCCCATTGTCTATTTCTTCTCATAATTTGATTTCTTTAAAAGGATATTATATAAATGATAAGTAAGAAACTTAGGAAAGACAATATGAAAGTGACATTCAGCTTAACTAATTTTCCACAAATGAAGATGTTATATTTATTTATTTATTTTGTATTAAGATGAGCTGTAACTGTTTTTCATCCGGATGCCAAAAAAAAAAAAAGATTTTGCAAAACCTTCAAATAATTGTTCTCACATAGATTGTTATAAATGTTAAATCATACAGTAATTTAAGGTATATTGCCATACGACATAAATTCGAACAATTTTACAATATTTTTCACTTGATAAGACACTTATATCTTTGCCACATTCCAACCACCATTTTAAAATTTATCCTTGTTATATATCCAGCATATACATTCTAATATTTGTTTTGTTAGCCTCCATGTGGAGTCGAACTAAATTGGTCAAAGGGAGTATTAATTTGATACAAGTCATTCAATCTCTCTACACTACCACATTCCCAATGGCATGTCAGCAACCTCAAGTTCACACTTCTCTTCTCAAAATTATGCAACAAATGTGAAAATTAGAAAGGGAAGAAAATTACTCAACTTAACACATATGCACACAACCAACTGTTTCTACTTTCCCTTTCCACTTGAAAACAATCATTCTTTTCAAAGAAAAAATAATGTGTGGGTTGAGTTTGTGGTTAGAAATTGTGGTGTTTTTTACTTCTGTTAATTTTTTCTTGCTTTTCTTAACTTGGATGAACCAAGCTAACTTGAAAAAACTTACAACACTTGTCTCTCCCTTATTTTTTATTTGAGATTTCATTTATTCTATGATCTATAAGCATCAGTCGTCCCTCACTATTTACATAAAACTTCACTTATTCTAGGTCATTTTGCAGTTCTTTTCTTGGTAAGCTATATATAATGATAATCTACTCCTTCACTCACTTAACTGCACAAGATTCAAAATTATTGCATTCAACTACTAAGGTAACCCCCTAAATTGGTGCAGATATTATTGAATTTCAAAGAGTATATTTACTGTAACCCCCTAAATTGGTGCAAATATTATTGAATTTTATATAGTATATTTACTCGTCCAATTTTTGAAATAAAGGCAGTATGAATTTCTCAACAGCTACTTGACATTTAATAGCCTTAACATGTAAAACAAATACTTTAACAGCTAACTTAGCACTCATCACTCACCAGAGTTAAATAAAATGTAAAAGCAACTAAGTCAACACCTATTTTTTTTAATCTTTTCAAATACTGCTCTAATGTAGTCAGAAATCGACAAAAGCCTGTATAAACTCATAACAAGTTCGCTAATATTGAAGATATATCATTCTCTACTAAACTACACCAAAACAAAATGTTGTATAAGACCTTCTGTTTTGACCCTGAGAAGCTTGAACAACTAAATGCAAAAGCCAAAAAAGATGACAATGTTACAAATGCACTTCATTTGAAGTCCTCTCAACTTTCATCTGGAAAGTATGAACTCAGGCATTACAAATGAAGCCTAATGAAGAGACAAAACTTCTATATGTTGTAGATGGGAGATTAAGATTTGATCCTTCAATTCCACAAGGATATTTTGAAAATAAAATTGTTTTAACTAATGCTCTCTGCACCGCTATAGAGATAGTCAAAAATCCACTTTTTGTTGTTCTTAAGTTGGTTCAAAAAGTTGTTAAATTGGTTACAGACAGTTACATGAAAAACAAGATCTAGACCTTCTTTAACTGCTATATTTCTTATTTCAGGGCCAGTGACTTTACCAGAGAAGGGAAGTTTCTTTGTTGCTTTCTCATGGGCAAGAGAGGAGAAATGTCAATGTGCTTCTTGGATTGACATCTTCTGCTATGAAGACATTTGAGGAACTTATGGAGATCCATACATCCATATTGCAGCCTTAATTTGCCATGAAATTTACTTTATTTATGTAGAATTGATTGCGTTTTTTTATTTTGTCTTGTTGTTATTATTATAACTTTGTATTGTTATTTCTATTTGGCATCAATTCATGCTCTTTTTTTTGTTTCTAATTGTTCGTTTTTATCTCCATCCCATTGAGACCAACAACGATTTTCCATCAAATCTTTTTTTAATTATAATACACATCACATGTTGTTCTTTTGTGAGACATTATAACAGATTGAGACACTCATGAAAAATATTTATTAAATTGTGATGTGATAATATTATTGTTACCTTTAGCATGAACAATACACTAATGATTTGTGAAGTTTCAGCCCATTCAAAAATCAAGAAATGCCTAATCCACTTTGCTATAGTAAGAAATTTGATTGGAAAAACTATATTGAACTTCCCTTGTAGACATGAACATAATCCCGGTCACAAATTCCAATTCATTTAGTGCAGAGGTTATGAAAAGAGAGTGTAAGATCCTAATTCCACTTATACTTGTTACCATAGTTTCTTACTTTGTCTATGGTACATTCCTGTTCTTTTTTTAGTTTTCTTCCTCTGCACCATTAACAAGACTACAACTTTGTACCCTTAAACTCCTTAAACACTCCAAAATTTCCTATCAACTGGACCGCTACTAATCAAGGAGATAAAATGAGGAAGGAGAGAAAAAGAAATCACAATGACGGATGAAAAAGAACATACCCGTAGTTGATACCTTAATTGTAATAACTGCAATCCTTCCTTAACTTCACATTGCACGCGAAAATAATTGTAGAATGAATTTAGTATTTTTTATAATTTGTATCAATCAAATAACATCTATTATAGTTGACCTTCAACATATGATATTATTGTGTAGCCATATGAATTTATGAAAGCTTAGACAAACAAAATAGTAAAGCTATTTTTCAATACACTCTTTTCCTACATAACAATAGGGGGAGTACTACAATTTAATAACTCGTCATGGATTCCATGGACATTTCAAGTTTTTCTGTGTTTTCACAAAATCAGTTGACGAACAATTTCGCTAAGCACTGACCCTACCTTAGTATTTATATGAAAATTCATTTATTATATGATCTCTAAGTTCTTGTCCTTCCTCACCATTTACATGAAATTCAGCTTTTTACCTAAGCACCTTGTAAACAGGAGTGGGGTTTCCTCCACTTCCCCATTTCCCCCCTAGGTGGATACAACTAACCTTTTGTCTCTTATGGACAACAGAATAGTGTTACATTTTAGAGATGTCATTTCTGGTTTTCAGGGACTTTAATGTGGTTATACTTTATTTGGTGTTCAACTATCATCTTGTTGCTAGTTCAAATTCTATTTCGTGCTTGCAATGTGAAGTTTCTGCAAGATTATAGTTCACTAATCCTCAATCATGCAGGTCTGCTATGCTTACAAGAGAAGAGCTAAAATTAGATTTATGGTTATGAACCGACACCCGTGAAATCCCACCAGGTGAGGTTCGCAAAATATAATGTGTATAACTTCTGGGTTTACTCCTGTAGTTTGTCAAATTTTGGGAGTGTTAAAATTGCACTTGAAAGCTTGAGGATAAATGATCCCTGGTTTCTATTTTTGTAACCAGTAGTTGGAATCTAGTATTTCTTCTTTGAATTGTGAGCTGGCAATGCGAAAGAAGAGAGCAGGAGGGGTTGCTCGACGGTAAACACCCTCCACCTCCAACCTAAGGTTGTGAGAACCAAAATGATGGGAACTCCTAGTTGAGGGCGTAAAAGAAAGCAAAGAAAGCGAAAGAAAGAAGAATCTCATTAGTCATTAGATTGAGTATATTCATGTGCAAAAGGAAATTACCTGTTGGAGCAGATTTGAAGGGAAAATAGCAGCTGGTCATAGTTTAGAATACTAATGCAAGTACTGTCACAAATCTCTTAGGAACCAAGAAAAGGAATGGCTCCTGAACAGGAATTGCATGGAAAGATAAAGAGAAGAAGCTAGAGAGAGGCATATTGATACTACTTCACATTAATCCCCAATGTACAAGTCCCCTTAGTTTATAATACAATCAAACAACTAAACTGTTAACTGACTTAATCCCCTATAACGAACTAACTGATATGATGTTACATTTATAGGGCTTGACAATTACAAGTACACCCCTCAATACTGACTACTCATCTCGGATTTGAAATTGAATATAACATATATATAAAGTGGAAAATGTATACAAAGTGAATATATTGATAGCATTTCTCAACTCCTCACAGACTTAGGTTGAATATCTTCTGCATATACTTTTTATACGCCCAGCATTATCTTGATGTTGGTTTCAGTATTAATGATGTCCTTAAATAGACCGTCTAAACTACCTCACAAAGGACTCGTGCATAGCATAATCTGTCAATATAGTTCTGCGTTTATCATCTTTTGTTAGTTTATTGTGCTGAATTATTTTCTTTGAGCTAGCTCTTCTGCTGCGTATTTTGTTCTTGTATTGACTTCTCAATTATTGTTTGTTTTGGATTCAACAGTTCAATTGTTTTGGTAGTATGCGTGTATAATTTTTTAATTACTATTGATGCAAAATATTGATCGGAAAAAAATTCATACAGCAGCTCAACTAAGCAGAAACAACACACGAAAATGTATAATTTTTTAATTACTATTGATGCAAAATATTGATCGGAAAAAAATTCATACAGCAGCTCAACTAAGCAGAAACAATACACGAAAATAGCCTAAAACAGAAGAAAAAAGCACAAAGTTTGAACCTTTAAACTCAGAATCAACAAAGTAACCCCAATATTAAACCAACAAAACAAATTACCAACTCACCAACTACACAGAACAAAACAGTATGAAATTAAACCCCACATCAAGTCAAATGAAGAACTCAAACCATAATAAGAAAGAGCTCATACCTTTATCGAAAAATCAGGAAAGGCCTTTGGGCTTAAAAGGGTCTCTGCAACAATGAATTCAAGAACAAGAACACATTTTACACAATGCAGATTTGCGGTAAATTAAAAGTAAAAAAATGTTCTGTAAGTAAATTTCTTGTCCCTATCCAATACTCAATCCATATTTTCTCAAGATTTTGTTCTGCTCTTTTCAGAGTCTCAATATTCTTTTTGTCTGCTCCATTATCTCCTTATGAAATATGGCTCATTTCACACTCTAGGTGGGAAAATTACTGATCATGTCTTTCTAGTGTGAAATTGAGGCTACCCCTTTCTTCCTTTTTCCCCCTTTTTAATATGCTTTGACTGAACTATTATGTGTTTTGAATTCTTGATGTTACTACTTACTATGTATACTTAATTTCTGTTTACTAAATTTTTCCTATCTCTGCCTAGCAGTGTCAAGATTGCACATTTTTGTACTATAAAACAAAGAAGAGTAAAAGGTAGATTTAGAGTGACAACAACTGCTCCACACCAAAACTCACAAGCAACAATATTCCAACCAACACTACCAAAATAGAAAGAGCAAAGATTTAACTGGAAAGAACAAAACTCTAATGCATAGCCTATCAGTTCCTTCCTCCAGAATCTCAAATTAAGCCTAAGGAAGGAATATAATAATATCCTTAAATTTGAGAGAAACTACTGGAAATTAAAAAATTGACGAAGGTGCTAACTACTTCTCAAATCGCTTTACTACGGATGTGAGAGAGCACAATGCGTTCAACTGCATCCTAGAAATCAACTACGAAAACGTCAATGCAACAAGACGAAGAAACTCCAAGCTAAACCTACAAGAACTTAGAAAATTAGTTCCGATGAAAAACTCATATATGAACAGAGGAAGTTCAAAAGAATTCTGATAAAGAAAACTTACTGCATTCTCACAACAAAATCTGAAAAAAAAATTAAAATAGAACACGGAAACCATAATGACCCAATCAAAATTGAAAACATAACAATTAAAATTATTGGGACTTCCAAAACACAAGAAAAATTGAACATCACAAAAACCCAGAAAATTAATTCAGATGGAAAAAGCCATATATGAATGGAGGAAGTTGAAAAGAGTTGTGATATAGAAAACCCAATTAAAGCAACCACAAAGTAAATTGCGATAGAAAAAGATCAAATTAACAGCAAATTAATAACTACATATAAGAAAAAACAACAAAAATTTACTGCATGTGAAAAAAACACAACAAAAATCTGAAATAGTAATTCAAGATAGAATAATCACTCAACCAAAATTGAATTGAAATCAAATCGATTAAAATTACAAAAACCCATAAAATTAAAAGCATATCAATTAAAATTATTGAGACTTCCAAAACAACAGGAAAATGCGACACCAATAATATGGAAAAAGAATGCAAATTTTCACTCACCCAAATCAAATTTAGTATATTCACAGGCCTAGACCAGATTTGGTTCCCGAACTTCAATTTTGAGGAAAAGAAAGATGATGCAAGAAGAACTGAATGAAAACCGAAGAACCTTACCTAGATGGAATGCTAAAGGAAACAGCAAAACACTGATGACATGAAGACACACAAAGTGACATATAACCAGAGAAAGACACGTAATGATAATTGATATGTGAAAAGACAAAAATGCCCTTTACAACAATGATGACACAGACATGTTGAACAAGCCTTTTCTAATATAAGTAAATATATAACTAACTTATGTGTCAGATTCATTTTAGCTAATAATAACGTTTCAGTTAGGAAAAATGATTCTGAGGAAAGACTTATCTATACGTTTTTTCTTACATATTCAAAAGAATACTACTTTCAAAAATTATTCTATACTCTTAAATTTTATACCTAAATCAAACTAAAATGCGCAAAATGTGACGAAAGCGGAATCTAAGAAGTAGCGACTTTTAGGAGCGTGATTATAGCAATAGATTTACCACTTAGAATTCTCCACTTTAACAAGAGACATAAATATTGTCAATTTCAATTTGCTGAGTTGGACCTAAAGAACATATGTGGAAAAGTTTTGGATAAGACAGCATATTCTTGAACTAATTTTTTAACAAATATTATACCTTACGTTTTCTTTCATAATAATGTTATTTATCTATTCTAATTTCTAACAAATCAACTAAGTTCATCATTTTCTTTCAATATTGTATTTTATGTTAAATTAACGTTCGACAATAAATTAAAAACTTTACTTTTAAATAGTTATAAGCATAAATTTTAAAAATTCATTTTCAAGTCACTTATATTTACAGAACTTTAAATATTTCTAAAGTAAAATAGATGTCCAAACACAAATTCAAAACTGATTAAATTTCAAATTCAAAATTGTCAAACGAGAGTGTTAGGTACTACTATTAGTTCTCAAATTTATTGGAATTGACGATTTATTAAGAACGTGCCTAGTCAATACCTAGATAATAAAGGACTAAGTAAAAAATAAAGTAATAATAAATATTTTTTCAAAGGAAAGAAATATTAATTTATAACATTTTCCATTTTTATTATATAGTTTTGAAAGAGGGACTAGGGAAATCCTCTCTTTCGCCCTGACATTTTAATACATATAGCCATAAAGCCGCCATCGCTTCATATTTCATACCTAACAAAGTTTCCGCCATCATTCTCTCCTACCATTCTTCCTTCTCCTTTGCCATTCTTTTCCTTCATATCTCAGCAAAGTTTCACACAGCTTGCTGTTCGGTGCGGCGGGTAATTTCAAATCCATCTTTAGTAGGTAAAGCTAATTGCTATGTATATATTCTCGCTACATTCTAAGTTTCTGCAGCGAAAACAGTTGATATAGTGTTACTATTCATTGTAGATTGACGAGGAGAATCAGAGATGAAGTATGTGTTGGTTACAGGAGGAGTGGTTAGCGGGCTCGGTAAAGGAGTTACCGCCAGTAGTATCGGTCTTATCCTTAAGTGCTGTGGTCTTCGCGTTACTTCCATTAAGATAGGTTTGTTTCAGCTTATTTTATAATATATCTATATATATATACCCTGTTTCTTGTAACAGACTAACAGAGTCATTTTCTCTGGTCTATGTGAATGGGAATTTTGGGCCACCGTGTAAGTTTTTGTGGGAAGAGAATATTATTGTTATTTTTTGAAAAAACTTTTCGGACGAAATTTTGAACTACTATTTGTGCAAAGGAGAAGCCAAGAAACTTAATAAGTTTTCCTTAACTAGGGAGCATTGCTTTTCTTTATCTTCTTTTTGTGGCATCGATGCTAAGTTGGTTAAATATCAAGCATTTTGTTGATCATAAACCATTTACTACCCCAAACTTAATTGTATTTTTGAACTTTTCGGACGGAATCTTGAACTACTGTTTGTGCAAAGGAGAAGCAAAGAAAGTTGATAAGTTTTTTTTTTGTGTTAGGGAGCATGGCTTTTCTTTATGTTCTTCGTGTGGTATGTATGCTAAGTTGGTAAAGTTTCAAGAATTTTTTTGATCAGAAACCATTTACTATCCCAACCCTAATTGTATTTTAAAATTTTTCTAACGGAACCTATTTGTACAAAGAAGAAGCCAAGAAAGTTGATAAGTTTTCCTTGTTAGGGAGCATTGCTTTTCTTTAGGTTCCTTATGTGGCATCGATGCTAAGTTGGTAAAGTTTCAAGCATTTTCTTTATCAGAAACCATTTACCACCCAACCCTAATTGTATTTGTTCTGACAAGCATATGCTGTTTTTGGTTTGTTTGATTCTGATCAAGTTATATTAATTGTCATGGTATGAATCTGTTCTGCTTTTTCATCGGATTTCCCTTGTTTCAGATCCTTACTTGAACACTGATGCTGGAACAATGTCTCCATTTGAGCATGGAGAAGTATTTGTCTTGGATGATGGTGGAGAGGTTAGTCAGTAATCTTTCACATTATCAATTCATTAGTGTTTTTGTGTGCTGAAATAGATTTTGTTTCATCTTCTCTCTAGACGTCTGTAGAGGTGAGGTGGAGTGGTCAGAGCTGGAACAAGTTCTTTAAACTTTGAACTTATAAATGTGATATCTTGCAGTATAGTATTTCTAGACTTGACCTAAACATGCTACTTAATTTTCTGATCGCGGCTCTGTGCCCTGATAGTGTTACCCATAGCTCTTGTTTTTCATTTAGGGGAAAAACTTCCGGTTGCTCTATTTTATTGTTATTGTGTCAACTTTTATATAGAGAGAGTAGAGACAAACATTATTGTTTTTAGACTCAGGAAAGATGAAGTGGAATTTTTTTGTGTCGATGCCTATAGATAATTGCTTTATTTTCTTTGGTTTTGTAGGTGGACCTAGACCTTGGTAATTATGAGCGCTTTCTGGATATTAAGTTGACACGTGACAACAATATAACTACTGGAAAAATTTACCAGGTATGTTGTCAATAATTGGAAATTTCTTCCTACAAGATTTTATGGATTCATGCTTCGTCAAATTCATGTAATGAAAGCAAAACGTTTAGCTTGAGAAACTGTTTGAATTTTCATTTTCAGTCTGTTCTTGATAAGGAGAGAAAAGGAGATTATTTGGGGAAGACTGTTCAGGTTTGTCGCTCTTCCAGAGTACATTTTCATCTATTAAGTTATACTGGTACTAATCTGCCCACTTGTTTAGGTCGTCCCTCACATTACAGATGCCATTCAAGAGTGGATTGAACGTGTGGCTGTCATACCAGTTGATGGAGAGGATAGTCCAGCTGATGTTTGTGTTATAGAACTGGGTGGAACTATAGGTATGGTCAAATGATGTTTGACATTAGGCATGATAAGTTGTTTATGGGTCTGTTTTCTCAAAGTAACTGATCTTTGTGCAGGAGATATTGAGTCTATGCCATTTATTGAAGCTTTAGGACAATTCTCATATCGTGTAGGTAAGGTTGCAAGTCCAAGGTTGAACTATGACATCACCATATAATGTATTTTGTGCCCCAGGAAATGCAACTGTTAATTTTAGTGCTTGAATGCAATCAAAAATTTTCAATTTGTTGCTTCTTAGGTGCTGGAAATTTTTGCTTGATACATGTCAGCCTTGTGCCCGTTTTGAATGTAGTTGGTGAGCAGGTAGCTTCTGATCAAAGTGTATTTACATGAATCTTCCCTGTTAAAGTAACTAGTTAGTTGAGTGCCTAAGCTTTTTTTAATATTCAGAAAACAAAGCCAACTCAACACAGCGTCAGGGGTTTGAGAAGCCTGGGACTGACTCCAAATATTTTAGCCTGCCGGAGCACAACGGTCTCTCTCTCTCTCTCTCTCTCGCTCTCTACATATATACATACATACATATATATATATATATATATATATATTACTCTCTAAGTGTGTCTTTTCATCAGCTTTCTCTCTCGCTCTCTACATATATACCATTTGTCTCTCTTTTGTCAGATGTTTAGGTTTGTCAAGTTCAGCTTTTGAAGTTTGTTTTCTTATTTAGGCACTTGATGATAATGTGAAGGAGAAACTTTCCCGTTTTTGCCATGTTCCGGTATTGTTTTCTTTCTTCTATACAATCTATATCTCCGAACACCTATATCTTTTATCTGGCCATCTATTTGATTCCCTGGTGCTGAAGTTCTGTGTATCTTGGTTTCCAGGTTGATAGCATCATCAGTCTTTATGATGCTTCAAACATTTGGCGAGTTCCTTTGATTTTAAGAGTGAGTAGTGTTGGTACTCTTATTTTGATGGTTTTGCATAAATTTTCACCGTGAGTTTTAAGAAAAAAAGTATTTTCTTCGTTGGACCAGGACCAGAAGGCCCATGAAGCAATTCTGAAAGTCCTGAATCTTAAAGGGTAATGCCTGATGAGCTCCACTTCGAATGTCTTTCGTTTCTGTTATGTACATTGATGACATATAGTCTTCAATCTTCAGCTTTTCGTATCTTCTCTTTTGTGACATTTCGTGTATGGTAATATATTTTGGTTTTTGTCATTTGTAGAGTTGCTCGGGAACCTGTCTTTGGAGAATGGACATCTCGGACTGAACTTTGTGACAGACTACATGAGCCAGTATGTCACAGGATATATATGCTAATTCTCTTTCCCTTTAGGAGTTTATCTCATATTTGCCATCCATACAGGTTAGAGTTGCCATGGTGGGAAAGTACACTGGCCTTTCAGATTCGTATCTCTCAGTACTGAAGGTGAATATCTCATCTAGACTTCTCTCAAGTCAAATCTAGATCAACTGACACTTTTTACTTGCTCTTATCTATTCATGTGATTTTTGTTGTGTTTATGTGGTTAGCCCCTCAAACACTTTCCAGTATAGAATAAACACACACTTTCCTCTGCTCTAATGCGCTTCTCGTTTTGATCTCATTACTTTTAGGCAATTGCTGTAGTCTGACTTTTTTTAAATTCATATAGTTTCTCCCTAGAGTTAATAACCATCTGTTTGATTTATTGTTTGTCCTTTCAGGCTCTTTTGCATTCCTCTGTAGCTTGCCGCAGGAAACTCTTTGTCGATTGGGTTCCAGCCAGTGACCTTGAAAATGAAACTGCCAAAGAGGTATTTTTTGTCTGTCTTTGTGTTGTTGCTTTATATCTTGTATGACAAAAGCTGACTTTTAACTTCCAATTGCAGAATCCTGAAAATTATAGAAATTCGTGGAATTTGCTGAAGGTTCGGATAGTCTGATTCCTCAATGTTATATGATAGCTGAGCTTACTTTAGTACCCTTACTTAATCTTATATACTCTTGTGACGTCTGACGGAGAGTCATCTGTTAATAGGGGGCGGATGCTGTACTAGTTCCCGGAGGATTTGGTGATAGAGGTGTGGAGGGTAAAATACTTGCTGCCAAATACGCACGTGAAAACAGGATTCCTTACCTGGGCATATGTTTAGGCATGCAAATTGCTGTTATTGAGTATGCTAGATCTATTCTTGGGTTGCAAGATGCGAACAGTACAGAGTTTGATCCCAACACTCCGAATCCTTGTGTAATTTTCATGCCGGAGGTTAAGTTCTGACACTTCCCGTTAATCATGAATTTCCCTCATGATTTTCATGTATTTCAGGTCTCATTTTAGTACTGTCTATATTAATCTGTAGACCATATTCACAGGGTTCAAAAACGCATATGGGTGGTACTATGCGTCTTGGATCAAGAAGAACTTATTTTCAAGTCAAAGATTCTAAATCTACAAAATTGTAAGTACTTCCTTTCCTCCAACCGCACTGCATTGGCTATATTTTGATTTGAAGCCATTCTTGGAGGGCTTCTATTGATATTACTAAGTGGCTAAACTATATCTTTTCTCAGATTTGGCAACCAAAGCTTTGTAGATGAGAGGCACCGTCATAGATATGAGGTACACCACATTTTTTTCTTCTGTAAATTGGAACTGTGGTGTAGCTATTGCATAGCTAGGTGGACTGGTTTAACTTTATGTGGACTATAAGATGTGATATCTTTAGTAAGGGACGTATGCTCAAAACTTATTTTGTGCTGTGTAGGTGAATCCTGATATGGTGCAGCAATTTGAAGATGCTGGCCTTTCTTTCACTGGCAAAGATGAAACTGGTCGTCGCATGGAGGTGAACCTTTGTATAATTGTATTATGAATTCATGCTAGATACTCGTAGTGTTATTGATTTAATTTTCTATTTCTTCTACAGATTGTTGAGCTGCCTAATCATCCGTACTTTATTGGCGTTCAATTTCATCCTGAATTTAAATCAAGGCCAGGAAAACCGTCTGCCGTGTTCTTAGGTATTCCTCCCTGCTTTATCCTTCCGCTCATAGCCAGCTAGAATACCTCATGCTTACTTTGGAACTTTGGTAGTATCATTTTAACATTTGTATTTGCATTTCAATATGTGGCTCGCTTCTAGTTGATCCAGAAAAGTCAATGTATACAATCTTAGATTATTTGATTTGTAGACATAAAACTAAAGATTGGTACTTTGAAGGAATTAAGTGAATGAAGGTCTTTTTAACCGTGACGTCCAGCTCCTAATGTTGTGAGTAGTCTCTTGTTTTGAATGTAATGCTCCTCAATATGATGTTATTCCTATTTCTCTGAACAGGGCTTATAGCAGCAGCATGCGGGCAGCTTGATTCTCTCCTGAAGAAGGGTGGAACACCGACTCATGGACTTAGCAATGGTACAGCATCTGGCGAAAAATTGCATCGAAATGGAAATGGAACGACTCTTGCCAATGGATCTTTAGATGGGATTTATCGCAATGGGAATGGTGTACATGTCTAAGGAAACAGTAAAAACACAATTGGGGTCAATGGCCTTGTGATCGATCTCTTATCAATCAAATTTTGCTAGTGCCTTTCTTCCAGTCGATATGTATAGGTTTTACAGCTTCTCTCGTTAAGGCTATCTAGTTATAGAGCTAAATTCCGGTCTTTCTTACGGAGTTATAGCGGCAGCAAGTTTAATTTAGGCATTTACTTTGAACGATTAAAAAAACTCTTTTGATTACCTGGTAGTAAAAGATTGGGTTGCTCCTAATTCGATCTTTATGAACTTCTTGAGATGTCATCTCTATCCACTTTAAGTTTATGTTGATATTCTCTTTATACCTACCTAAAATTATTTTGCTAAAAGGCCAACTATTTTGTTTGATTTTCCATATAACAATTGCCTTCTAGCAAAAATAGACCTTTAAACAACACTACTACAAATTTATAAGGAATTATCTTGGGAGTAACAACAAAGAGTATCAAAAATTTAATACGGCAAAATTACAAATGAAGTAAAGTCAAGTTATCGCATTTTTCTACTATTAAATTTATAATTTATTTTTTTTATTTTGGGTGGGTCTTTGTGAAGTAAATCTACGGTTAAGAGCGCTCGACTGTTTAATGGCATAAGGTAGGGATAGATTAGCGCTGATTCGTGTGAAAGAAGACTCACAGGAAAGTGAGGATGTCGCTCGGAATGTGGCAACTCCCGTCCGTTATCAGGAGTACTACAACCTCGGCAGCTCAGTTACGTACGACCGATGTCTTTCTGTCGCTTCCCACGGTTCATTCCGGTCGTGCTCTTCAGTGCTCGGCCATTCCCAGTAGCTCAATTGCTACCGGCAAACGGGATGGACGGTTAAGATCCCTTCGTTGTCTATCTGGTAAAATTTAATTTCGCATCATCATATATTCTAACTTACAGGGTTTTCAATCGTTCTGTGCTTATTACTTCCGCTGCAATTTTTTTAGTACTAGTTTCTCTGATTGAATGAAGGAGAAATCTAACTTTTTTATGGTGTTGGATGTAATTGCTTTCTGTTACGTTAATTTGTTGTATATTAATGCATTTTCTGTTAGTAGTAAGTTATACTATCAGTTTATTGTCTTGTCTAAATTATGTTTCTTAAGCAGAATTCGGGATTGTTTCATTTGACGAAAAAGTGAATCTTTAGGTTCAAATTTAGCTGTCTATGATGTAATTCTTATCCTTATTGCAATTTGCAAACAGAGTAAATAGCTGAGTAAGTAAGTTACCCATTATTTTAAGCATCTATTGTAGTAGGCCAAGATCCCAAGTAGAAATACTTGGCCAGTTAGACTTAAGTTCTTACCAGTCCTCTATGGGGAGCTTATTCTCATAGGTGGAGAGAAAGTTTAAAGTTTTGTGCAAGGTATGTTAGATATGAATAAGTTTGTTAATAGTCCATTTGGTGGTAGAAGCTCACTTAGAATGAAAGACCATTAATTGCTAGCCAGAGCAATTAATGAGGCAAGACTTAGAGGGAAAAGATCGTGTTTGAGGATATTGCAAGTCTATTCTGTTGGCATTCGTTGTAGTTATTTAGAAGAGTTCTGATGGCAAGGATGGAATTGTTGAAAAAGAAATATTTGGTGAATCACATCCTGTCAGTCAGGCTTTTGAGGAATGGATGTTTACTTGATGGTTATAAGTAAAGCAGACATAAATTTACAATCTTTCAATTTATGCCTACAAAAGAGTGCCAGAGTTGCATTCAACCTTTTGGTTGCTCCAAGTTGTGTGCGTCTATGTTCTTGTGATGTTATGATATACAGGGGGTCCTTCTGCTATTTTGTGTTTATTTATCATCGCATATTTATACATTCTCTCTATTATGCTTGGAATGTACAATTTATTTTCTCATTTAAGAATAGCTGAGTAAGTAAGTCACTCATTTAAGAATTGCTGACATGTGTTTAATTCACTTTTATGCTCATGTAGCTCTGGATCCTAACTTGAAGTCTACGCTGGATAAGGTTGTCACATCACAAAAAATCGTGTTGTTCATGAAGGGGACCAAGGAATTTCCACAATGCGGATTCTCAAATACAGTGGTTCAGATATTAAAAGCACTAAATGCGCCCTTCGAGACACTAAATATCCTTGAAAATGAAGCACTTCGTCAAGGATTGAAGGAGTATTCCAGTTGGCCAACCTTTCCACAACTCTACATTGATGGAGAGTTCTTTGGTGGCTGTGACATTGTTGTAGGTAGGTATACGAATTGATACTTCAATATGCATCAGAACTTTTTTTGAATCATTTGTGCACCTCGACTCTTTATGTGTACCTGCTACCTCCCACCAACACAGGTACAAGTAACTTTGCCCATCAAAGTTGAGGCAAATGGGAAGAGATCATCTAGTGTCTTTTGTGTTTGCCTGGATTCTAACCTTGGTCCTTAAGAAGAGGTTTTTGTGTTTTTAGGTTATGTTACTTAACTTGAAGGTGTAGTACATGGTTCGTACTTTCTTAGTTGTTTACTATGTTGATGAACGTTCTAGTGTCAAGTTGAAGCTTTGTTCATAATATGGTGAATTATCATAACTCTTGAAATTTGGGATTGAGCACTTCGTTGCTGAGAAGAACCGGCATAACTACCATAAATAACTTGGACAGAATGTAGAATTCTCTGTACTCAATAGTCAATTCAACCTCCTACACCACATAGTTCACCTTGTTGATCATATCTTCTCTTCCCCAAACACTCAACTGCTAAGCTGATCCCTTTTTCCATTCATTCACATCCTTTGAAGTCTTTAACTGGTTTTTTTAATACCAAGAAATTTGTCTGGATCCTACCCTTTGGACCAACTGCAGCATTTGAAAAATGGGGATGGTGGGCCAACCTTTAACTGGCTTCTCTTTTCAATTTTTTTTAAAAATGTGATGGGTAAGAATATCTTTGCCACCTCTTGAGTCTTGCATCTAGATTGCTAACCCTTTTGTACTTTTATCAAATTGCTCTCTTATTGCCAAGTTCCTCAATGTAAATTGTAAGGTCCCTAACCAGTAATCTCTATAAGTTGACTCTATATGAGAACACAATAAAGGGATTGTATCCCAAAAGTTCCCTAACTGTCTTTCTGATTAGGAAGGTTTCCATATGGATGGGCATTCAAGAATTGTCTAGATACGACCTGATTCATTGCAGACATCTAAACAGAACATATTCTAGATATCTTTGGCTGCCTCACAGTGTAGAAAAAGGTGTTTACTGATTTTACTCGGGGAATGCACATGTAGTAGCCACTGCTCCACTATTCTCCCTTTTGTTGTTTGATAATCTTGAGTTATTGCAAGCTCCACGCTATTGTCCACCCAAAGAAGGCTACTCTTATGGTAGATTTTGTCTTCCAGATGAACTTCCACGGAGGTTCAACATTTACCGTCCTGCCTCTATAGTGTACACCAATTAAATGGAAAAGGATTTCACTGGAAAGACTACCTTTTCCTTCTGTCAAGATCAGTCTACCTTTTCCTTCTGTCAAGATCAGTCTGTTAAGTTCCGAGTTTATGACTTAGATCACTGACAAGTAAAAGTAAAAATCTATTTTTGGAATACTGGACTAGTAATAGTGAAAATTTATTCTTGGATTAGTGAACAGAGGGAGTACTTACATAGTTACATTGAGTTACACCTTCCAGTTATAGTTATCCTCGTTGAAAATGTAAATGACTTTGCTTGGCACTTGTTGCTAGATAGTAGATTGTTACTCTTTAGATCAAATGATCAGTTTGCACGGGTTTAAGCTACTCTTAGAAAAGTTAATAGAAAAAATATGTATCATGAACAAGACTTTATATTCTACACCATCCTAAAATGTTTGACATTCTTCCTCCTATATTATTACTTTATACAACTTTTATGAATCTTAGTTCATTTAACTATTCAAATCTTAAACTTTGATGTGATCTGTACTAAAATTTTAAACACAATTACTGTTATTATACCTAAGTTAAAGCAACATCCTGAACTCCATATCTAGTATTGTCAATTCAAACTTGCAACAGATGCTAGACAAGACATGAACTTCACACCTCTTGCTGTGTCTATATATTTTACTCTCCTAGTCTTTTTGAAATTTACTTCAACCTTCATCTCTTCATCTCGAAGACAAATTTGAGCACTCAATGCAGTTGCTTTCATCATGGTTTGTGTCAAGTTTTGATTTATACTGAATGGAGACTAACAAGTTGCATTGTTTTATTATTACAGAAGCATACAAGAGCGGCGAGTTGCAAGAATTGTTAGAAAGGACATTGTGCTCCTGATGGATTCAGATGTAATAAACCCATTCTTAAATTGTATGGACTATCAGGTGTCTGTTATTCTTACTGCAGATGATGAAAATATTCTACTATGTTTATTTCCTCTTCAAGGACTGAACTTTAAGATATGAATACATCTTGGAAAATGCAGTTTTCAATTGCATCTACTTAGTATTCATTGCAGAGTGTGCAGGAGAGGTGTAGTAATGTGATACTTTTAGGCCATAATTTGACAGGTAAAAAATGGAATTATTGGTGCAAAGGTAAAGTTGTCTTTGTCTGACCTATAGTCACAGGTTTGAGTCGTGGAATCAGACCACTGATGCTTGGTTATGGTAGAATGCTTACACTACACTCCATCCCTTCCCCCCGGACTCAACATTGATGCAGTTGATAGGAACAAACATTTCTTATTTTAGAACTTCCAAATCTTGATATTTTTTTTTTTGGGATTTGATTGAGTAGGGCTGTTGCTTTTGCACGTTTCTTGGCTTAATAGAGCGTCAACTCCAATTACAAGCTCTTCAACAGAAAGGGAAAATAACAGAATAATTCAAAACATTCTCACTGAGAAGTCATAGCTACATGTCCAAACCCAAGTAAAAATTAAACGTTGCTTCAGGGAAAAATATCTGCATGGCCAAAACATAAAACATAGCTAACATGAACAGTTTTGCAAAACTGAGAATCTGTTTGCAGATGTTCATATGAATGTAGAATTCCAAGTGATAAGATATCTCCACTGTCTCAACACTAGATGTTCAAATCAATAACAGAAAGAGGCCGTGGATAATAGTGTTAATTAAGTAGAGTTTTTTTGGTCAAAAAGATTCTTTAACTATACCTCAAACTTAAACGACATCTTTAAAGTATCATTTTTAGCAGAAAACATCTTTTAACTATACCCTAAGCTTAAACTACATCCTTAAAGTATTATTTTTAGCATAAAACATTCTTTAAGTATTTGTAAGTGAACAACTTTCATCTTTTTGTTAGATATTGTCAAAAAACTAAGGGATCTTACGAAAACATGAGCAGATAACGTGACTATCAACAAAAGTGCATAATTTCATTACTTTCTGCAAGTTCTTGAAAAATTAAAAAAAGAACTTAGACACTGTTGCTTATGGAAACTAAAAATGATTGGAAGGTGTGAGCGTACATGATTTGCCTTTTTTGTAACGGAAAAAAGTTGGAGATTAATTATTTTGAGTTTTTGACCAAAATCATCCTTAAACTATACCTCAAACTCAAACTACAACCTTAAAGTATCATTGTTATCATAAAACATCCTTCAAGTATTTTAAAGTAAACAATTTTCATCCTTTTACTTGAATTTATCAGAAAATTAATCGATATATCCCACAAAAAATAAGTCGTTCCTTCTAATTGTTATTCTTAGATATGCCAAGAATATTATCGTGAATTTTTTCTTAATTGAGTTAAGAATTATCCAAAATCTTTTATTTGACCGTTTTTTTTTCATTCATTTTCTTATAATTTTAATTAAAAATATTATTAGTTTAAATATGTTTCTTCTCAATTCAATATGCTAGAAGCAACATTTGTTGGAGACTTCCCCTTCTAATATGTAGAGTGAAACTCAAATACGAGACATAATCAATATTTTGGTCACTTCGATATTAGGTTGACCCAAAAATCTATTAATTTAATTGGTTAAGAAAAAGATAAAAACAATTAGTCTCCAACTTTATTTCGTTAGGAAAAAGGTAAATCATGTACGCTCACACCTTCCAATCATTTTTAGTTTCCATAAGCAACAGTGTCTAAGTTTTTTTTTTTTTTTCAAGAACTTCTTGTAGAAAATAATAAAATTATGCATAATAACTTTTGTTGATAGTCACGTTAACTGCTCATGTTTTCGTAAAATCCCTTAGATTTTTTTGACAATATCTAACAAAAAGATGAAAGTTGTTCACTTACAAATAGTTAAAGACTGTTTTAGGCTAAAAATGATACTTTAAGGATGTAATTTAAGTTTGCAATATAGTTAAAGAATGTTTTATGCTAAAAATGATATTAAGTAACTAAAGAAGAGATTTTTGGGAAGCATCACTACAACAGTCATAACCAAGAGTGGAACAACACATTGCTGTTGATATGACGAAGATGGTGTTGAACACAACATTTTTCTTTGGATTGACAAATGACAACAGAACTCAAAGCCTAAAGTTTCAGAATATCACCCACAGACATATATTAACGTTTTAAGTTAGAGATCAACATCATCCGGTTCTATGGTGTAGTGGTTAGCACTCTGGACTTTGAATCCAGCGACCTGGGTTCGACTCCCGGTAGGACCTGTTTTTATTTTTTAGCGTAATTAATTTTTTCCTTGGATAATTCTTAATTATTTTTTTCCCTGGGTTAATTCAGCCCCTCCGAATATTCCAATACTTGTTCAAAAGTTTTAAGGAATTGCAGTAGTTTTCACAAATTATGGGGTTTTTATATTTATAAAAAAACATGTAACTTAAAAAATTCAAATTGCATACAAAATTTCAACTTCCCTTCAATGTAATTTTAATTTATGTCCAAACAGGCCTGATACTTTTATATTAGATTCAATGAACATATCAACAGAAAGCATAAAGATCTAGTAATTAAAAAGAACCGAATTGAATATTAGAATGAAATTGATGATCCAACTGAAGCAAAATTGATAACAAAAGATTCGTATAGTCAACTCCGACTACTACTCTAGAATGTGGCACAGCTTACCAATATTGCTGGTAATTATAAATTTTTATGGAATAGCTGATAGTACCAATATTGTTGGTAATTATATATTCAGTAAAGTTTTTAAGAACTGTCAGGCCATTTGGAATACAACAACATTCCACCATGCATTCCACAAATCATCAGCTCAATAAGTGCAAATCGATTGAAAACAATAGCTGAATGGCAATACAAAATCAGCCTAACTAGGAGATATCTCCCAATGAATGTAGCTAGCAGCATATATCTATATTAATGGAATGGTAAGCACAGGTTTTTTCCTCAAACTGCAGAAAGAGTGTAGCTGATTGTCATCAAATGTCCCAAAACCAGAAAGATGGATGCCATATGCTTCCATTCTGTTCACATCCCGTGGAATAGGTGACTGCCAAAGTCCATCCCACCATGCAGGCGGAAGAATTGGAGTACGAGCACATTGCCTTGATTGGTTGTGGCAGCTCAATGTACCAGCAAATCGGTTCCACACGTGCCCCCAACCAATCTGATTTTTTAGGCCTTCTCTAAGCAAGTTACTCTGGAAGCTACTGAGGAAGGTGAAGTTTGATCCAGCAGAGGATCTTTCTTCTTCTGAGAAAGATATATTTGAGTGAGAAACTTAAAAAAGGGGCATATTCAACTACAGCTGGAAACTAAACCACTGCGAAGTTACAAAAGTACCAAGGTTGTTAGCTGCAGCCAACGCTGCAACCAGCTGAGCAAATGTGGTCCCAACACGCCGGTGTGCCCCAGAGATAACCGCATGTTTTGCACGTGAAGCAAGAAAGAAATCGACAAATGCCACCCATCTTGGTGCTGTACCCCAATCCTTTGTTCTAAAATCTACAGTATGAATATTTGAGTTGCCAGATATATTTCCTTTGAAGTGTTTGAAATCAAAGTGAAGGACCTAGCGAAAACAAATGAAAGAATGTCAATAACCCAGTTCCATCAGATTGTTGAAGTCCAGCACTACAGATTGAATCACTCATAAGTCATAACTACTGATTCCTGTAGTGTTCAAAGATTATGAAGCAATGCGGAATTGACAAAAGAAGCTTACTTCTGCAAACTGATTCAAATCTGGAGCAATATCTCTGACTAGAGAAGGATTATCTGAAACCAAAATTATTCTGGGCTTGGAGATCAATTTTAGATTTTCGACAGATTTTCTGATGCAAGAGAAGGCTGCTTGAACTGCTCTAATGGACCTGAGAAAATACAACGGAGGAATATTGATAATTAATTAAGGGGTATGGGCTCATGCCAATCTGTCAGACTACTGAAATTTGTACACTGCAAAAATGGGAAATACACACAACATCAATCATCCCAGCACTACATGTATGATCCAGGTTCGTTGGAAAGGAACAGCAGCACCAAAAAGCTTTGATAACCTCTGTTATAAAAATGTATCATTGCAATAAATTGCAAGTGTTTCAAGGGAGGATAAACTAATTTCATGTAGAAATATTCTCCTTTTACTTTCTTTCTGATTCACAAACACACACACACACACACACAAAAAAAAAAAAGGAGAACCCCATACAAGTCGGTGTACTATTGACCTCATCTGACCAAATTGGGGTCGTATTACCTAGATCCTGAGGTCTTTAAAAGTCTCACATATCATAAGATTTAGATAGATAAAAATATTAAAATGCAATGTTTTCCCCTAAGCATCACCATTCAAAATGAAAAGAAAATTTGGAACAACAACTTAACCAATGTAAAAGTAATTACAAAAATCAACAATCCTCTCTTGAGCTCCAATTGTTGCCCAACAAAAAACCAATGTGTTGTTTAAGGGACGAAAGAAATTATCACAAAGCAATGAAAGAAAGTTTTTCCTTTCCTTTATTTGGTCCGGATAAGAATTAACCTCTCGTTTTCTTGCTCTTGCATCATCCAAACCAAACAATATTAGGTTTTTTTTTTCAAACTCTCAGTTTCATTCTCTTCTTTTCCCTTCACTAGTTCTGGAACATTGCATAAAAGATGACCTTATGAAATAATGATTATCTACTGTAGTTACACTCTAATATCAGAAACAAAGTGCCAGAGGTTAACGATGTTTCTTCATTCATGCACTGGGAAAGATGAGCGAAGAAGATATAGAACTACGTTCTAAAATAGCCACTGGTCCATATGGACTTCAAGGACAGAACTAAACCGGAGCTTCTATGATTAAAGGAACTAGCTTCAACTTTGGAGCTTAAATGTCTTAGGCAACTAGTATTCTGGTATAGAAAACAATGTGATCAATAGCTTGTATACTTTTTGACTCATTTCTATTCTAGATTAAAATAGATCCAACAAAAATTGCTTTATATCATCATAAAAGGTAAGATAGTCTATCTCAGATAAAAATTGTCAAATATCAAATGCACATTCATTTGGAGAATTCAATAGGAAAAAGTCACTGACGAAAGAAACTGAT